>NC_092366.1:11637624-11733730 GCF_030848805.1 Temnothorax longispinosus | reverse complement strand
TTCTATGATACGTAATATGATTCTATAGGGAAATAAGCTAGGAATGTATTATATAATTAGGTGCTACGTGAAACCATTATCTGGCTCGATGAATGGGAAAAAGAATTGGCAGCAACTATTACTCCTATTCATTTTTTGTCGCATCAAACAGCAGAAGGTTTACGCGTGACATTGCACTCGACTATTGCATTGACAGAATATTTACTGACTACATGTAATTTCAAATACGTTTTAACAGCAAAGTTGAATCAAGACTGCTTAGAAGTAAGCACTTTTTTTCAAATAAATTCCTTCGGTCTTTTAAACATTTTGTTTCAATGAAATTTTTTTCAGAGATTTTTCGGCATAATCAGACAAGCTAATAGTCAAAATGACCATCCTACTTTACCAACATTTATGCAATTATATCATTTATTATCAATTTATAAAATTTTGAGACCTCCAAAATTTGGAAATTGTCACTTTTTATCACATGAAAAAGAAAAAAACCAAAATAACAATGGAAGAATTCAAGGCTGTTTTTTCATCGACGAAGACCTCTTTTCATGAAATGCACGTTAAAAATTTGAAAACAAAAATGGATGATTTAATTATGTATACAGATTGGGAATGTGACGATATAATTGACAATGATTACGCAATGGCTGACGTAGTAGATTGCATAATTTACTATATAACAGGATTTGTATGCAAAAAAATGTTGAAAAAAACAGTTTGTGAAAACTGTCGTAAAGCTTTTGCATATGATAGTGACAATGGTATAAGACAACTTTCAGAAGCACATCTCGTTAATATAAAAACTCGTGGAAAACTTATTCATCCAAACATAAAAATATTTCAATTATTTAAAGAAATTGAAAATGTTTTTGCGAAAAACGTTACCAATTCAAATGTTTATCAAAAAACGCTGGACGACTTAATCGAGAATGATATTTTTTGTTTTCAATTGGAATTTCCTTGTAACGAGCATAAAAGTGACATTTTATCATATTGCATTCATTATTACATAACTCTTCGAATGCGACAGTTTGCAAAACAAGAAAATCGCAAAACTAAAAAAGTTTCTCGAGAAAAAAAGAAATTATCAAGATTATGTACAAATTAATTTAATACTGTTATGGTATGAATATTTCATAGCTAAATTTTATGTCATTTGAATAAAATAATTTTTTTTAAACTGATGTTCGTTTATTTTAAATTTTAAAGCTTTATTGCTTTATAAAGTAATTTTTTAATGATCCATTTTAAATCATTTATGGCATTTTATGGTTACGTATACAAGCACAGACGTGGTCTACTAGTGGCCCACGTGCCGCTAGCGCCTCCTCGCGAGAAGGACTAGAAGTTCCTCAATAAGGGCGTCAGTGTACATAGAGCCGTGGCATCACCTTCCTTTCTTACACCGTGGTGACGACAGACGACTGAGTGAGAAACAAAGGCAGAGGTAACCGAAAGCGCTCACATTAAGTTTATTATTTTGTCATAAATGACAGGAAGGTTATCGGTGTCCTTTTGTAAATTAATAGTGTTATTGTTTTTCTTAATAAACACCATTTTGGCTATCTCTCTCTTTTTAAAATGTTTCTCGCTATGTAGAACTTTGGGACTAGTCCAATTAAATTCGTGATTGCAAGAGGTCTTGTGTATGCTGACCACAGAATGATTACTGGGATGCTTTTTAATATCGGCACGATGTTCTTTGATTCTAGTCACCAAATTTCTTTTGGTCTGTCCGATGTAACATGCGTCGCAATTAAGACAATCGATCTCGTATACAATTTCCATGCGTTTAACGCTTTCGAGCCTATCTTTGCCTCTATTAATAATACGATCGAGTTTTTTGGGAACCGTATAGACCACGTCAAATCCTTTGTTCCTCAGAGCCTTACTAATACTCTCGCTACAATTCTTCGTCAGCAAGACCTCTTGCAATCACGAATTTAATTGGACTAGTCCCAAAGTTCTACATAGCGAGAAACATTTTAAAAAGAGAGAGATAGCCGAAATGGTGTTTATTAAGAAAAACAATAACACTATTAATTTACAAAAGAACACCGATAACCTTCCTGTCATTTATGACAAAATAATAAACTTAATGTAAGCGCTTTCGGTTACCTCTGCCTTTGTTTCTCACTCAGTCGTCTGTCGTCACCTATAGTGAACGCACCACCGAATTTCATGTTTGTTAATATGACTCGCATATCTTTTATCGCCTTTGACACACAAAACATGTAAGCGTTGCTATTTTATTCCTGAGTTTACTCTTCGTACGTCATTTTAGTTTGTTAATTTATTATTTTACTTTTTTTTTGTATTTTAGTTCGTAGACTCATTGCTGCCACATTGTGTATAATGAAGTGTTTTGCAAGCGTTAATTTATTGTACGCACTTGAGAAGGACCGGAATCTCGGTTGAAACGCGTTGTGCTTGTTAAATAAATATTAGCCAGTTTAGTCGCAGCAAAGGATTTTTGCAATTTCAGTAAACTTGGTTGTTTTTTTTTTTTTTTTTTACAGAAATCGGTAACCCCTTTATTATTAACAATTTTTATTAATTCTATTATATTCCTCAGTCTTTTCTACCCCTATTTCATATATAATTCGTTAAGATTTAGTTGATTAGTTCTAGAGTTATAGAAATTTTGGAAAATTTGGCACATACACACATACACACAACATACATACATACGGACATTTCTTTAATGCAATATTTCGACGTTTTAGAACACTCTGAACATATTGACATTAAAAACTCAAAAAACAATTTTTTCTTTGGTTTCTTCTACCCCTATTTTATATATCTATAATTCTTTTAAATTTGGTTGATTAGAGCCAACTTTATAAGCAATCAAAGGTTCATATACGAATTTACGAAAACAAAGCTTCCTCTATGAAGAAGCAAAAATGTATGAAATCTTTAAATTGCGCCAATTACAAAGAGAATATATATATTGCTTTGAAAAATAATTGTTGTGCAACTACTTAAAAAAAAATAAAACTCAAGTGGTACGTATCTTTGTATTCTTATTCAAGTTTTTCCATTCCAATCCAAGCTTTAATTCTTTTTAATAAAATTATAATATTACAAAGAATCATTTTAATCACAAAGAATTAAAGAGATAACAGTACAAAATAAAAATATTTTAATTAAAATAAAATAAATAACTTTTTCTTGTAAAAAAACTTGGCGCTACTTTTTTACTCCCGCCGCATACTTTCCTAAATTATGTTCATTGCTTTTTTATTCAATCAAAAATTTGCTACTTTATTAAATTCAATCAAAATTTTAGTACTTTATTAAATTTCGAGGTCTAGCAACGCCAAGTTTTTTTACAAGAAAAATTTATTTATTTTATTTTTCTGGTCCGTCTGCAAATTCAAACCGTCTCTTTTTCTTTTGATATAAATCATTTCGGATATTAAACGCTTGTTTTGTTGCGGCCCCAAATTATTATTAAGTAATATGATTAATAAATATTATTATTTAAAGATATGTATTAAATAGAGTATTATAATATAATGTATTAAACGCGACGGTGAATGTGTCCGCAAGAGTTACGAAAGCCTAGTCAGCAAAACGATGAGTTGCGCGACCGGCCTACATCAATCAAAGCCTCAGCCTTCATCGATCGAGCAACTCAGCAGTAACAAAGGACGAACGAGCCGATAAAAGAGAACGAGAGGAAGAATCGAGAGGGCAATTGGAGTTAGAGGCAGTGACGGGCATTTTGTATAAAGAACAATTGTCAGACCGAAGTTATTAAAGTATTATTTTATTCAAGTCAAAAGTGTCGCTTATTCTTTCTCGCCTCCCCCGTGGACCAAAATAATCCGAGTGTTCCAAAAAGGGGTACAACAGTTTAAAGACGGTTCTTGGTCTAGTATTTCTACATCCTTCCAATTAAAATTATGATTATATTCCAATCTGTGATAACAGATCAGTTAGCACATAATGACCACTACCATTTCTTTTTATATGAGAATCATGTTCTTTAACTCTCGTTTACAGTTGTCTACCCGTCTGACCAACGTAAGATGCCTGATAGTCTCTGCAGTTAATTTTATATACGACTTTCCTATGCGAGAAATTAGGGAGAGCATCTTATGTACTCTGATACATCCGTTTAATTTATTTAAACTGACATACGAGAGCTTTACTTTCAGATCTCTCGTTATGTTTTTATATTTTTCCGTTAACTTGGGAACATATGGAATCGTGACAATTTTTGACACATGTATTTTCTAATAAATTTGAGCGTTAAAACGGCACGCTTGGCTCTTATTGCCCGCATTAAGTTTAATTTTTTTGACGTAGAACTACGTCTTTCCCGAGGGGGGTAGGGTAACTTCGGGTGCACGACTGCAACGTTTTCTTGCAACGAAAACATGCAACACTAATATTTCTCGAAAAGTATTAAAGAAAAATATACTTTATTATGGTGTTTTTGAAAGCTCTCGATGTGAGCTAAATGTTCCTGCAATTTATTTTGGTGGTTTTTATAACCGATTTTCTTGACATGGCAATGTATTCAGAATGTTTTACGGTGTTTCATGCAGTACTTGCAAGTCAAATAGACAACTATTCTTATTAGTGATAAATAAGTATGACTTTTGTCCGTAAAAATCAGCATATAATTAGATTTATTATTTATGACATCTTTAATGTTATACGACCTCTACGTAATTAAAATATTGAGACGAAAGTCACATCTTTTACTAGAGTTGTGAGCCCTGTGAATATATGTACAACAGCAGCGCGGCAACATTTGCAGTCAGCTGAGTCAGCAGGATGTGGACAGAGCAGGCTCTAGAGGAGTATGCACCCTCATTCGCGAAAACTACTCTTTCTCTATTTGCGACCTCTCTAACTTCGCCCACTCGTCGGTAGAACTAGTCGCGATAACTGTGCCATTTCTGAGTCAGAAACTTTTTATTTGTAACCATACCGCCACACAAGTCAAGACACTCCGGCTTCTTTTTACGAGGATCTCTTCAATTTTGCTTAGCAATATAAGTTCATCATTCAGACTGGTTTAATAAAAAAAAAACGAATAAAATTAGAGAAATCATCGCCTCCGCCATCGCAGACTCTGACCTTGCCATCTTAAACGACGGAAATCCTACTTTCATTAACCTCTCTTCTAACGTTAATTCGGTCATAGACCTAACTGTGGTCTCACCAAAAGACGGCGATTTGAGAGGTAGCGACCACCTCCCCATCGTCACTCGCATCAACAGCCCAATAACTCCCAAACTTAACTTCTCTTATAAACTCAAGTTCAATAAGTAACTCAAATAAATTCTATTAAGACGCTCATCTCGCTCTTAAATAAAGAAAAGCCCAAAGTGGAGTCCATAGACGCCAATAATGCCTCGGAGGCGTACTCTCAATTAATCTACATCATCAAAATCTGCATTGCATCTGCCTTAGGGAAAAAAGACATCTCTCCCTCGAGCCTTCCGTCCAAACGCAAGAGATTTCCCGTTCCTTGGTGGAACGAGGAATGCGATGCCGTGGTCAACGAGCGTAAAGCTGCAGCAAAGAATTTTAAAAAACATCTCTCTCAAAAATTTACTTAAGTACAAAAGAGCAGTAGCCGTTGCAAGACGCACTCTGAAGAAACAAAAAGCTCAGAGTTGGAAGGAGCTATGTGGTAAATTCAATATCAAGACTCCAATTCAGCAAGTGTGGCACTTTGTCAAATCTTTCAAAAACCATAATCATGCTACCCGCTATAATAGCGATACCCGTGAAAAAGAAAAGTTGATCCGAGGTGCCATTGCGAAACTTTGTCCGCCACTGTGTCCTCTTAATGATCCCTCTCTTACGGAAATGCTTAATAAGGATTCCGAAAATCCAGAAAGACTCGCTACGTGGTTGGACAACCCGATTTCAATGGAGAAAATCTACACCGCCCTGAATTCTATAAAAAGGAAAAACTCAGCCTCAGGTCTCGATCAGTTAGACCACCACATTCTATTAGCTCTTTTCGAGTTCCTCTGGGAAAAATTTCGCGAAGTTTTCAACAGCTTTCTACAGTCCGGTTCCTTTCCAAAGGATTGGTGTACGTCCCTGGTCATCTTTATACCCAAATCCGGAAGCAGAGGAGTAAGACCCATTTTGCTCCTCTCCTGCATTCTTAAGGTTATGGACAAATGCCTCTATAATCGTCTAAAATGGCACCTCGAACACAACGACCTACTGGCGGACTCCCAACTTGGCTTTAGAAACGCTAGATCATGTATGGACAGCGTGGTCGCCTTAACCAACAATATCAAAGCAGGCTTTCTCAGAGGTGAATACACATTAGCAGCATTCCTGGATATCGACGGAGTCTTCGATAATGTGCTTCCTCATTTGTTGATCAGCAATCTATACAATATTGGAGTTCCGGCTCGCTTCCGCAAGTTCGTTCTTAATCTCATTGGATGCAGACACATCTTCTACATCCAAGATGGCATCAAGGTCGGCCCTCTTCGCCAGAAAAGACACGCCGCAAGGCTCAATACGCCCGACGCTATTCAACATATATATTAAAGACATTGTTTTGGACTTCCGTTTCCGGTACTGGTGAGAGTGACAGGCGTGTGAGCGAGGCCAAATCGGGATAGAAAGGAGGTTCAGAGGAGGTTAGAGAAGGCGGGGAAGAGTGGAGGTGAGAGAGTGAGGAGGTGAAAGGGAGGAGAAGTAGAGAAACAGGTAAAAAGAGATAAAGAGAAGGAAAGTGGCAAAGCACAGGTGACGGGTGTGGCACGAACGATAGCTGGAGTAGAGGGGCGACGCGACAAGAAAGCCGAGACGCGGACGGCGGCGCGAAGCCGGGTATAGAGTGTAGCGTATATAGAGGGAGAAGTGAGCTAAAAAAACAGGTAAAGATGAGCGGAGAGAAAGAAAGGGATTATAAATAAAGTAAAGGAAAGAGGTAGAAGTGGAAGCATGGGAAATTTAGACGATTTATGGAAAAAGAAGAGAGAGGAATTAGATAAAAGCGGGGGGAAGAAATTTTTAAGAGAAGCAATAAGACGGCAAGGTCTCCTAAATCAGAAACTGAGATAGGTGTGAAGAAGCTGAGGAAGGTAATTAGTGAAATGAGAGAGGAATTTAAAAACATGATAACAAAGCTAGGGGAGGATTTCAAAGAGCAGGGAAGGAGGATAAGAGATGAGATAGAGGAACTGAGAAAATAATTCAGGGATCAGGAGAAAAGATGGGGAGAGGAGAGGGAAGAACTAAAAAAGGAGAAGGAAAAAATGGAGGAAAGGTTAAAAAAGTTGGAGGAGAAAGTAGAAGAGAGAAAGGAGGAGAAAAAGGGGGAGGTACAAAACGGAAGAGAGGAGGTGGAGGAGAGAATGAGAGCAGTGGAGAGAATGTTAGAAAGGAAGGAAAAAGAGGACAGAAGCAGGAATATTGTGATAAGGGGGTTGGAGGTAAGAGAAGGTGGAAGGAGGGAGGAGGCAGAAAAGTTATTGGAAGGAATAGGGGTTAAAGCGAAGGCAATAGAGGTAAAGAGAATAGGGAGGGATGCAGAAAGGAGAAGGAAAATGGTATTGCTGAAATTGGAGAACGAGGAACAAAAGTGGGAGGTGATGGAAAAAAAGAAGAATTTGAAAGGTAGAAAGGAAAGAATCACGGAGGATCTGACATGGGAGGAAAGAAGGGTGAACTGGAAATTGAGAGAGATAGCTAGAAGAGAGGGAAGGAGGGCGTGGT
This sequence comes from Temnothorax longispinosus, assembly GCF_030848805.1. NCBI lineage: Eukaryota > Metazoa > Arthropoda > Insecta > Hymenoptera > Formicidae > Temnothorax > Temnothorax longispinosus. Next base: position 11,726,020 of record NC_092366.1, on the reverse strand, counting down.
AATCCATCATCCCATCTCCACCATATGTTTTCTAACCTTATCTTCCCTAGATAAGGTTAGAAAACATATGGTGGAGATGGGATGATAAAGAGGGAGTATTAAAGGACGAGTATTAAAGGAAATATAAAGCGAGAGCGGGAGAAAGAAGGAAGAGGGAAAAGATGATGTTGGAGGGAGGGGAAAGAGAGGAAATGCGGAGGAAGAAGAGGAGATGAGGATATAGGGGAGGATATAAGAAAAGCAAAGGATGAAGGCAATCTAAAACACGAAGTCGAAGAGGACAATGAAGGTAAAAAGGAGGAGGAAGAAGAAAACGTAGGAAGAAAGGTCAGAGAGGAGAATAAGGAATATGGGGGGGGATAGAGAGAGAGAGAGAGAGAGAGAGAGAGAGAGAGAGAGAGAGAGAGAGAGAGAGAGAGAGAGAGAGAGAGAGAGAGAGAGAGAGAGAGAGAGAGAGAGAGAGAGAGAGAGAGAGCGCAGGGAGGAGGAAACTTGGAAGTTGGCCTTCTGGAACGTGGCGGGCGTAGCAAACAAGGATAAGGAGTTCTGGGAAAGGATAAAGGAATAGGACGTAGTGAGACATGGTTGGATGATAGGGGATGGGAGAAAGTGAAAGAGGAGATTTCAAGCAAATACAGATGGAGAGTGCAGATAGCGACCAGAAAAAGCAAAAAAGGCAGGGCGAGTGGAGGCATGCTATTAAGAATACGGTAAAGGATAGAAGAGGTAAATGAAGAAAGAAGGCTGAAAGAAGAAGAAGGAAAAATTGAATGCAAGATAAGAATAGGAGAAGAAATTTGGAGAATAGTAAAGATATATATAAATAATGATATAGACAAGAAGCTAGAAGATTTGAAAGATTGGACGGAGGAGGAGGAAAAGGGGGTAAGGACTATAATAGGTGGAGACTTTAATGCTAGAACGGGTGAGGAAAGAGGATGGGAAAAGAAGGACGAGAGAAGAATAGAAGAAAGAGGGAGAAGATCAAAAGACAAGAAAATAAATAGGGACGGTAGAAAGCTATTGGAATTTATAGAGGAAAGAAGATGAATGATATTAAATGGAGGCATGAAAAGAGATGAAGAAGGTGAATTTACATACACAGAAGGGAGAAGTGAGACAGTTATCTATAGATTACGTTATAGAAGAGGAAGAGGTTAGAGAAAAAGTGGAAAGACTGAAAGTAAGAGAAAGAGTAGACTCAGACCAGGCGGCAGTGTGGTCTAGTCGTAGAGCGCCAGACTCGTAATCTGAGGAACCAGGTTCGAGTCCACTAGAGCCATGTAAACATGGAATGTTTTTCCGAAGCTGCGCCCCTCCGTGCAAGATAGGCTCTTGTGCGGAGCAAACTGGGCTCCGTCTTTCGGAAAGAGACGTTTAGCCGTTGGTCCAAAGGGTTAAAGTGAGAGGAGAAAGGGTAGTAGTGTAAAGGTTTGGGTAACGTTCCTTATAAAAACGCCTTGCAAACCCTGCGGGGATAAGCAATAAAGATAGTTTATGACTTTTTTTATGAGTAGACTCAGACTATCATCCACTAATAGTCTGTGTGAGAGGTAACCCAAAGGGAAAGCAGAGAAGGAGAGAGGGAGAAAGAATAAGAAGAAGAGGAATATAGAGTGAAGAGAAAAGAACGCAATTTAGAGAGAAACTAGGGATGATAGAAGGAGGAAAAAAAGAGCTACAAGAAGAGATAGAAGAAGGAATATCGAAGATAAGAAAAGTAATAGAGAAGAATGAAAATGAGGATGGGAGAATGGCTAACAAGAACAGAAGAGGGTGGTGGGATGAAGAATGCAGGGAGAGAAAGAAAGAAGTGAGGAGAGAATTAAGAAAATGGAGGAAAGGAAAAGGAGAGGTGAAAAGGTATAGAGAAGAAAGGAGGGAGTACAGAGAAATGTGCAAAAAAAGAAGGAAGAGAAAGAAGAAAGAGGAAAAGGATAGGATGATACGAGAGATAGGGGAAGCGAGAACGGAAGGAAAGGTATGGGAGTTGATAGGCAGAGTAAGAAAGAGAAGGAGAAGGATAAACGAAGAGATAAAGCTCGAAGAGTACTTCATGGAGTTAATGGATGGGGTGGAGATTAGGGTAGTGAAAAGAGAAGAAAAAAGGGACATGCAAGAAGAGGAAGAGATAGAACTGGAGGAGGTAAAAAAAAATGTAATAAAGAAATTGAAAACAGGAAAAGCAATAGACAATAATGGGATACCGAACGAGGCGTGGAAATTTGGAGGAAAAGAAATGGTGAAATGGATATGGGAAATATGTAAACGGGTATGGAGGGGGGAAGGCTGGCTGGAGCAATGAAAGGAAGGGGAAATAATTCCAATAATAAAAAAAAGAGAAAGGCGAGAGGTGAAGGACTACAGAGGAATAACAATTATGTCTTCGATGTACAAGATATATGCAGCAATACTAGCGGAAAAAATAAGGAAAGAGGTAGAGGCGAAGAACTTGATTCCCGAACATCAAGCAGGATTTAGAAAAGGAATGAGGACGATGGACCAAATATTTGCACTGAACTACTTGGTAAATAGACAACTGAAAAAGGAAAAAGGAAAGATGACAGTAATATACATAGATTTGAAAGCGGCGTTCGACTCAGTGGACAAAGAAGTATTAATTAGGACGATGAGAGAGAGAGGTGTAAGGCAGGGACTAGTAGATAGGATAAAGGAGGTATTGAGAGAAACGAAGAGTAGGGTAAGAATGGGAAAAGAGAGTGGAGGAACATTCTGGATGGCGAAGGGCGTGAGACAAAAGTGCTCGTTAAGTCCGATAATCTTCAATCTATTAATCGCGGATTTGGAAGACTATATGAAGAAGGGAGGTGTGAAACTGAGAGGGGAGAAGATATACACATTAATGTATGCGGATGATGTAGCGTTGATGGCGGAGGAGGAACAGGACATGAGATCGATGATAAGCAGGCTAGAGAGATACCTGGACAGGAAGGGATTAACATTGAGCATAGAGAAAACAAAAGTAATGAGATTCAGAAAGGGTGGAGGAAGGAAGAAGAAATATGACTGGAGATGAAAAGGAAAAAAATTAGAGAAAGTTAAGGAATTCAAATACGTTGGATATACACTAAAGGAAAATGGGAGACAAAAAGCGCACATTAGGGAAAGAAGAAGAAAGGCGGCAAGAGTAATGAGGGAAGTCTGGGGGATAGGGAAAAAAATGTGGAAAAAGGATTGAAAAAGAAGGATCTGGTTATACGACACCTTGATATGGACAGTGATGGGATACGGAGCGGAAATATGAGGATGGAAAGAAAGGAAGGAGGTAGAAGGTATACAGGAGAGATACCTCAGATTTGTATTTAAATTAAATTAGAGGACACCAGGGTATATGGTGAGAGATGAAGTGGAGAGAGAGAAAATGAGAGGCAGAGCAAGTAAGAGAGCATGGAAATTTAAAAAAAAAACTGGAAGAAGGCAAAAGAGAAAGAATAGCGAAGAAATGCCTGGAAGAAATGAAAGAGAGACGGAAGAAAAGGAAGATAATAGGAAGGTGGGAGCAGGAGAGAAAGAGTTACCTAGAAGAGATTAGGGTGGGAGCTGAAGAAGAGGAGGAATTGAAAGGTGAAACTTTGGAGAATAAAGAGAAATTGAAACAAAAACAAGGATAGAAAAGATCATATGCTCGAGATACAACCGGTGGTATAAGATTATAAGGAAGGACGGGATCCCGGAATACTCGGAGAGAGACTGGGAGAAAGCAAGGTGGAGTAGGATTGCAAGGTTTAGACTCGGTAATGAAGTTAGAGAAAGTCTATATTGGGAAAGGAAGGAGAACAGAAGATGTAGGATGTGTGGGAAGGAAGAGGAAACATGGGAACACATATGGGAAGAGTGTACGAGATGGAAGAAGTGGGACGGAGAGGGGTGGCAGAACGTGGTGGGGGATTACTGGGAGAAAAAAGAGAGGGAGAGAAGTGAATGAAAGCGATAGAGGAAATAAAACAAGATGGAGGAAGGAGAATGGAAAAGGAAGAGGGATGACAATGAAGAGAGTAGGGGTAAATCGGAGAGAAAGAGAGGAGAAAGAAAGGAGAAAAGAAAGGAGAGAAGAGGAAGGCAGAAGGCCAAAGAGGACCGCGGAGGACGAGATAACGAGAAGGATGGAGGAGAGTCTGGATGCGGATGAAGACGAAGACGATAGGAAAAAGCCGAAGAAGGGAGAGTAAGAGAAATGTATGATAGAAGGGAGAGAGGATGGGTGATAGAGAGAGAAGCGTTAAGGGAGAGGGAGGGGAGAGGGAAAAGGAAATAAGATAGTAAAATTAATACAGTTATTTTTCAGAGTGCGGAATTGAGGAAAGCTGAAGAAAATAGACAGAAGGGTGCCGGATGGAAGACGAAGGGAAAGAAAATGAGATGTGAGGTCGCTATGGCCAGGACGGGATAGGAAGCACGAGCTATGTACAGGGTTGGGTACGTCCCTTCAAAACGCCAATGTTTGTATGTTTTCGCAAATTTTAAGATTTTGTCTAATGTGAAACTGTACAGGGTTGGGTACGTCCCTAAGGTAAAAAAACGCCCTTTAAGACCCCTTTGGGGTAAAAAAGTAACCATTATCTATTTATCTATTAAAGACATTGTCTGACTGATCAACAAGGATTGCAAAATACTTCTATACGCGGATGACATAGTTGTATATTCCACCAATAAAAACCTATCCAGGCCCATTCTAACCATTAATGAATCCATATAAAAAATCACGGATTTGTTTAAAAAACAAAGGCCTCTCCCTCTCCGCCAATAAATCACAGGCAATGTTTTTCACACGTAAGCAAAAAATGCCTTTTTTTGTGCCGGACCCTAACCATCAATGGCATATCGTTACAATACAGCGAAATGGTGAAATTTTTGGGCATCATGATCGAATCCAAACTGAGCGGTAAACCTTACTTCAATTACGTTATCAGCAGGTGTAGAAGAGCTCTCAGCGTTTTGAAGGCCCTGGCAGGAATATCCACCATATGGTGGGTCGCACACCCGCAGCAATTAATGACAATCTACAGAGGCATTATTTGAAGCAATATCGACTACAGATGCCAAGTCTTCCAACTTTGCGGCAACCTTACTACTTTTGAGCAGCTGCAGCGTATTCAGTACAAGGTCATTCAAACGGCGTATGGCTATAGCCTACCCCCATTCTTATTAGACGAAGCCAAAAAACCCCCATTACAGTTCAGATTCAAGTATCTCACCTCCAAATTAGTCATCAAGAACATCAGCCAAGAATTCAGCCCGGTTACCACCAGTCTGGACAATTTAATTACAGCCACCAGACATCCCATTCGCCATGAAAAAGCCTGTAAATACATGCCTTTTTATAAACATTACCAATCTATTTTAAGCAAAACCGAAAAAATCTATTGCTCCACTTTCCTCCCTGTTTTCAACCATAGCTTTAACTCATTAATCCATATTATTCACTACACACCTATCCATTTTCACTCTGACATTTAAAACGTTAATTCTATCTTCCTTGAAAACACTCAGGACCTGAGGAGAAATGCTGTCTCGTTTTACACTGACGGTTCCAAAGACGAGTCAGGCTTTGTGGGCGCCGGCGTATACTCTCCAGACTTGGACTTTCAACTGAGGCATAAATTGCCAACCGAAATTACCATCTTTTCGGCTGAGGCTTGGGCCATCCTCCAAGCACTTATAGTTATCTGGCAAATGGACCTTGAAAAAGCTGTAATATTCTCAGACTTCAAAAGCGTCTTGGAAAACATATGCTCGAACGCAGCCAACCAGCAAAATTACATCATACCTCGAATTAAAGAACAAATTTATCAGCTTTTTTTCCTCAAGTAAAAATGAGTAAAAATATAAACCTCCAGTTGGCCTGGATTTCTTCCCACCGAGGCATCACGGAGAATGAAATCGCAGACAAGACAGCCAAAGAAGCCTCTAGAAGGGGTGAAGTTCCTGACTTTAGAATACCGCACAGTGATTACTACTCGATTTTTAAATGCAAATTACGTGCGCAAACTAGCGAATACCTCCGATGCCGCGGTTCTTAAAAAAGGCGTCTATTTTTATAATTACTTTTATTCGGGATAAGGTCGCCCATGGTTTTATAAAAAGCCATTTAAAAAAAAAGAAATAGTCTTAGCCAACAGATTGCGTAGCGGGCACTATAATTTGAATCATTACCTAGCCAGGAAAAACATTATAGACTCGTGAGCTTGCCCTTGTGGCTACCCCATTTAAGACATCAACCATGTAGTTTTTGACTGCGAATTATTTTCCGAGAAAACCTCTTATTTACTTAAATATATTAAGGAAACTTTTCCTCACCCTCCCAAAGACATTCTTTTTTACTTGAGTAACCCTTCTCATCAATTCATTCGCCTTCTCCTTGCAACTTGCAAATCCATGGACCTTCAACTTTAGTTTCCCTCTCTGGCGGGAACGAGAACCGGCAGCGCCAATCAGATACCATTCCCGGCCGCGGCGCGCCACGGTGCTCGCGTCGACCATCACTCGACGCACCATCTAGTATCGACGCCTACTACGGCCTACAACAGTTGCAAGACACGCCGTTGCGGCTCACATGACGGGATTCGAACGTGAACTGTTCGAGTGAGCGGACGTGTCATCATCTCTGCGTGTTCGAGCGTTTTGCGTGCTTGTCGGATCGAACTAGTTTTCGGTTAAGTCTCGTGAATCATTTTATCCACCGTCAGATCGCATAATTATAATTATATACGAGCTATAAGCCCCTTGATAGCTCTACGACATAATTTATTACCGCGAAGTGTGGTTATCTCAGCCCGGTCAGGCAACCTCTTTCTCTGGATAGTGGTGTTGCGGAAATAATGCGAGGGGCTTCGGCCTCTCGCACTGGTGTAGAGGGGTGGAGCATCCTGGGATTCCTCCCCATCCTGATAATAGTCGTACAACATCCGTTCACATCTCAGCCCCATTAACACAAGTTTCGTGTCTCAACATGCGAGCGAGAATTCAATCCCGCACAGAATAACTCTACACTCTCGCGTGTCTGTGTCGGACATTCTCAAAATCAGCGATAAATATCTAAATAACGTAGAAGATAGTCCGCGAGACAATCCCCTCCCAATGGACGAGGACGAGAGTAACGAATATATGGACACGATGCCGGCGAACGGCAAGGATGTGTCCTTGACGCCTGCTGTAAACGATTCAAATAACACCACCCTCCCCCCCATAGTAGGCAACGATCGAAAGAGGACTTCGCCACCCTCGGACTCGGATGTGCCCAACAACTCAGGTAACACCCCTAAAATTAGCAAAAAAGAGTCGAACAATCGCGCGCCGCAGGAAGGCGCACTCGCTCTATTGCCCAGTGAGTCGACATTTAAATATTCCCACACGGATAAATCGCCATTTTCGGTATTTGTCCAATCCACCAAGAAGGAGGCGACCCCTCCCTACACTCCCTTAATGTCAGCAGGCTAATTGCACAATTTGCGTACAAAGATGTAATCGAAGTCCGTAAAACCGGCCGAGGTAGAGTCACGGTAGACTTTCGTTGTCGCGTAGCTGCAAATAATTTAGTTAATAATCCTATACTAAAGGCACATAACCTTAAAGCCTATATCCCGTCGTTTAAAGTACAAAGAATAGGCATAATCAAAGACGTGCCTAAGGAATTTGCAACGGATTCGTTGGCAGAATACATTGAGTCACCCGTTAAGATACAAAGCATCGATCGGTTAAATCGTCGCGTCAAAGTAGGCAAAGAATTTCAGTTTCTTCCATCTCGCACGCTAAGAATCAAGTTCGCGGGTCAAGCTCTCCCGAACTCGGTTAGCTTGTTTAAGGTTAAATATAAGGTATATCCATTTATACCTAAAACACGTATATGTTACTCATGCTTTAGAGCTGGTCACATCGGTAGCCAATGCAAAGGAAGTCCCCGATGCTTATTCTGTGGCAAAGATAAGCATGACAAGGATGAAGAGTGCCCCCACAAGGACAACCCACTCAAATGTATAAACTGTGGCGGCAATCACCGAGCCACATCGGTGGACTGCCCAATAATTCTACAACATAAGCAAATCAACGCTTTGGCCGCTACGAAAAATGTATCATATATTGAGGCTAGAAGAAAGGTTAAAGGCAATAAACTGTCCGATGATCCAAAATTTGACTTTGTTAATTTTCCGAGTACAAGTACTTCAAACACAATGGCAAGTTTCTCTATCGGTAGTAATAATATGCCGCCGCTTCAGAATAGGTTTGGTCTTTTATCTAAAGATGTAGCCACATATTCAGATCATGATTGCACAGAAAACCCTATTTACGCTAATATAGCGGCTAGACCCTCTCATCCGCGCACACCTCCTCCGAGAGGTGCCATCACTAAATCGACTAGCGCTCGTAACGACTTCAATCGTATCCTATCTACAATTCTCAGCTCAGCATTACGAAGCGCTGTTTTATCCCAACGGCAGAATGTCGAACGGCGTCACTGACTCAACTCCCTCTCCCATTCTGGCTTCCACTCCGAAATCATCAGACACGGATGCTGATGACAGAGCTCCTTCTACATCTACGACCAATAGAGACTATGCACCCAACTTTTCATTTATAATACACCCTCTCCTACAAGAAGTCGAAGAATTTCTTAAGAACCAACTAGCTAACCTTTTCCACTCTTTCAGCCTTCAAGAACCTGTCAATTAACAATCGACTCAGCATACCACTCCTAATCTTAGCGGTGACATCTGTCACGTTCCCGTCGCAAGGGCATAACTCCTCACTGGTGGAAATCAAAATCCTGCAATGGAATTTTAGAGGAATACAAAGTAAACTGCCAGACCTGCAACTATTGGCAGAAAAATATAATATTTTCTGTATACAAGAGACTCTCCTTTCGGAGGTGAGTAGAATAAGCGTTAGAGGCATCTATGCTCTAAGGTATGATATTGTGAACCCAGGACTATGCGGCATTTGCTTCCTTCTAAGATCAAATATCAAAGCATCCTCTGTACAGCTACCCTTTATACTACATTATTCTATTAAGGCGGCTGCCATTACTCTACTGTTCCAAGACAGCAAGTTACTCGTGCTCAATGTTTACAGACACCCCAACAACGACACCCCAGCACACGCACTTAATGATATATTTAACTTTGCATCCGGTTACAAATATGCACTCATAGTAGGAGATCTAAATGCGCATCAACGCCTTTGTGGCTGTGCACGCAATGACAACATTGGCAACCGACTGGCATCTCGCATCGAGTCGCACAACTATCTCATACTCAACGACTTTACAAGTACGCGCTTTAATCCAAATACCAACAGCGGCTCCATCATCGACCTCGCCCTCGCGTCTTTGGACCTTGCTGGCGTCTGCTGTTCGAGCACTCTGGACGATCCCATGGCCAGCGATCATTATCCAATTGAAACTATTATCAACCGAACAGCGGCCAAAGTCAAGCGTTTCGCATATAAACTAAAACTAAGCGACATTCAACTCTGCGAACTCAGCATCAGATTGGAGAAAAGTCAGGAATCTTCCATCATACTTCCGATAACGAACTCGAGGACTATGAGAACGTGGTAGACTACATAAAAAAAAAACGGCCACAGAAATACTTCGTGAGGAGGGTAAAGACGGCAAAGTTGGTTCCAGAAACGTTGCTTATAAGGGTACTTCTGCCCCATGGTGGAACACGAAGTGCACTGAGACAGTTAAAGAACGCAAAACGGCTTTGAAGGTTTTTAAGCGGGATCCTTCCAGAGATACCTATCTAGCGCTTAAACGTCAAAATAGAGAATGCAGGCGTATTCTTTCTAAGCAGAAAAGGAATGGATGGCGCTTCTTCTGCACGAACTTCAGCTCTAAAACTCCTACCTCAGAAATATGGCGACTGGTTAGAGCCTTCAAAAACAAAGACAAATGCGCCTTTACGGACCACAAAATCCTCGAGTCCTCGCAACAGACAGCGGTCAACAAATTATGCCCACCTTCCTGCTCTCCACCACTAGCTCCTTCACTGCGTGACATGCAAAGGGAAGATGAAGCTTCGCCAAACATACAGTTATGGATGGATCAAACTTTCTCCATGAACAAGCTCAAATCGGCTCTGGCATCTACTAAGGCGTCTTCATCCCCGGGTTTGGATCAGGTGAACTACGCAATTATAAAAGCTCTTCCTGAAAGCTTCAAAGCTCACTTATTGGACATCTTCAACAAAATTATTGCAAAGGGCACTTTCCCGGACATTTGTAGAGAATCGCTAGTTGTATTAATTCCCAAACCGAACTCGAATGGCGTTCGCCCAATCTCATTGTTGTCCTGTTTACTTAAAACACTGGAAAAATGCGTTTATAATAGACTACGTTGGCATCTCAAAGCCAATGATATATTTTCAGAATCTCAATTTGGCTTCCGCAGCTTTAGATCGTGTAGCGACAGCCTGGAAATACTTTCAAATGTCATCCATCTTGGACTCATTAATGGCAAATTCACCGTTTGTGTGTTACTGGACATCGCGGGAGCATTCGACAACGTTAGGCCGGAAATACTGGAAGAGGATCTCAAGGAAGCTGGCGTTTCGGCGGGCATACGCTGCTTTATAAGTAACTTGCTGCGTAACAAGAAAATCTTCTTCTCTCGTGAAGGCAATATACAGGGCCCTTGTAACACCCACCAGGGTGCCCCACAGGGATCCATACTTAGTCCTCCGCTCTTTGGCCTCTATGTCAAGGACTCTAAACGGCAGCTAAGTCCAGGAGTGTACTCCCTGGAATATGCAGATGACATAGTTGTTTATACCACCCACAAGTCCATTGAAGAAGCGTATTGGCTGATAGAGGCCTCCTTAGAGGCACTGAATCGCTATCTGCGCGCTAGAGGCCTTGATCTGGCCCCCGCCAAGTCCCGCTGTATGGTGTTTACGCGAAAAAGAGTATATCGTCTTCCTAAACTCAATATAATAATAGATGGCATCGCCGTACCAATGGCAAGCGAACATAGGTTTTTAGGCGTTATCATAGACAATAAGATGAGCGGAAAGACTCATATAAAGTATCTACTTAACGAGGGTAGAAGAATTTCTGGAATACTAACGGTTTTAGCGGGCATCAAATGGGGGGGGCCACCCGCAACTATTACTTTCGCTGTATTGCGCAGTCTTCAGAGGCGCCATAGAATATGGCTGTATCGTCTTTAAATATATAGGCAATAAGCAGCTCTTCCTTGCCATCTGTTTAAAATGTAAATAGAAATGGAGGAGAGATCATATAGAGATATTGTGTTCGTAATAAATTAGTCAGATCGAGACATGTTAGATGGCGATACGAGCGTCGTCTTGTGTGTTCCCGCGCGATCTGCGCTGGACGCATCGTAATCTGAATAAAGTATTGTATTGCGCGTGCGCTAGGAGGAAGCGTGCGATCCTACGACGAACGGTCGAGCATTCGTTTCCGGGCGTTGGTCGAGGTAACAACGTGCTCGTGCTTGAGACGTACCGGTGTTAGAATATTTGAGAAGCGAGAATCGTAGCATTGACAAATACCGATTATCGTATAAACGACGTGATTTCCGATATCTGCTACCTGTATAGCAGCTCTGTTCAACGATAAACAGACCTTACGAAGCATACGCTACGAGATTATACCGGCTCAGAGACAGACCACGCCTTTATAACTGCGTGCAAAGAAGGAAGGACGATCCGCCATTACCGTATCGTCGTATCTCACAAAGGAACAACCGCTGTTAAACGACTTGAGATAATGATGGTCTATCAGAAAGAGGACAATAGATTCTTTGTTTAAGAATCTATCAAACAAACAGAGATTTCTTCAGTCTAAAGGTAACGATTAGAATTCTGAAAACCATAGATCCTTATCGGTTATTGAGAGTCACTCGTATTCTCGAGTGTTACGACGGATTAATATTCCCGTCTCTTCATAGTGATCTTGGTTGCAGATTTCGTGAAAAGTAAAGGAGGCTAACGTTCTCACATAACGATGCCTATTGTCTGCCGACAAACATGACTTAACATGTAAAAATAAAATCTATTCGAATCTGAGCTCAGTAAATTCTTAGAGTGATTAGTTTAAGGTTGCAACCGATACATATATGATAATCTTCTTACTTTAACATGTAATTAATTAAAAGCCACGAGAAATTGTAGTCATTTTGACTGAGACATACTTTAACTTTGTATAAAATTACTCGCTTTATTATATTCATTATTTCGTCATAATTATTTAGCTTTATATGTATATTATTACAATCCTGCGCATGTTCGCGTATATTATATTATCTTCGTTGAGAAATATGCAAGGTTGAAACGGTTATTGGTAAAATAACTATAAATGGATACGTCTTTCATTACAAAGAAACAAAAAAAAGAAGATATATAGATATATATAAAAGGTGATGTATAATATTATGCATAATATTTTGCATATTATCGACTACATTCAGAGTTTGTTGAATACTTCCGAAGATATTAGCATTATAAGTAGACTGAAATTACATCACATAGTTTAATACGACGTATCAATCTATCCATTCCATGTTCTTTATTACTATGTATTTATGCTTCTTTATTTTGAGTGATTATTTACTTTATTTTGTGTATTATCTGTTTCATACGAACGGTCTAATTACAGGAACATAATACGAAGTAAGCTATATTATAGTCTTACAAATACTAATTGAAGTTACATCCAGTCCTGATAAAGATGAAAAGAATATTACTTCTTTGAGAAATCAACCTTCGAAAGTTATTATATGATCTGACTATTGTGAAGCGTATTTGATTGAGCAAACTAACACAAGACCATTCGTTTGAGACGTATTATATCTTCTATGACTTGCTATTTGTGTTATATGTATTAATTCAAACCACTTAAAGGAAATTCACTTTGGAATACTTAATTGTATGTTACAATATATGATCTCTCCCTCGAAGAATAAATTGTATGTGTCGTTTCATCTATTCCTAAAATCTCAAGCCTAGGCTCCTGCGCGAGCTTGTACGAAACACCATCCAACGCCTACAATGAAAGCTACTAAGATGTGCTATGGGCTACCGCATGTCTACGCCTATAAATGTGATCCTAGATGAGACTAAAGAGCCTCCACTATGTTATCGTTTCGCATACCTTATTCATAATTATTTGGTCAAAAGCTTCTCTTGCAGCTTTAACCCAGTTATAGCAAGCCTGGAAAACGTACAGTTTAGCACAATCGGCGCTGTTAAGAGAGCCAAAGCATACCGCATGATCCCACTTTTTAGATCTTTCCTTGCAGTTAAAAACATACGAGGAGTTATGCATCGCTCAGTTGCACTTCCCTATTTTACTTATCTTTTTTTTTCACTCATTAATCAACCTAAATTATTACAGTTCTCTCATCCGAGCATTGACTCTATCTCCGCGCACGAAGCAAATGCATTTTAAAGAATCATTTGCGGAATACACGCTTGGATCAACCACTTTCTACACTGACGGTTCTAAGATTGACTCTTCAAGAGCGGTAGGCGCCAGTGTTTACTCACCAGACTTACCTATTGAAATCCGTTGCAGGCTCCCTCCCGATGCTTCCACCTTTTCGGCGGAGGCCTGGGCAATTTATGAAGCTCTCTTTATCATTTATCAACTCCAACTCCAAATTCAGCTATCATATTTTCTGATTGTAAAAGCGTTCTACAGACAATCACTTCGCACAACATCACACATAATAATTACATTATTACACTATTACACTCATTCGCAATATGTACAGCAGAGCAGTCGCTGCGGGCTCTAGGATAGTGGTAGCGTAGATCCCGTCACACAAGGGAATCATAGGTAACGAGAGAGCGGACTTTCTGGCTAAGAAGGCCATCACAACAGGCAGAAAATCCAACTTCAAGGTACCATACACGGATCTTTATCACAGATCTAAAACCATTCTAAATAACAAGTACAGAGCTTATTTAGAAAACGCGGCTTACACTAAAGGAAGCTTTCACTACTCCCACTATCATAATGATAATGTCAAGCCTTGGTACTATCGGTTAATGCTCAGCAGAGCACAAATAGTCATTATTAACCGCCTTCGCAGTGGTCATTACAACCTGAACCTTAGTCTGTATCGTAAAAATATTGTCGATTCATCAGGGTGTCCTTGTGGGGATCCCTATTAAAATGCAAATCATATAATCTTCAGATGAGAATTAATTCGGGTCAAAACCCCCCCGGGTTAGGTATCTTCGGGAAAGTTCCCAACCCATCCTATGGACATATTCCCCCTTATCAAGAACCCGACTCCTAAGTTATGTCGCTTGCTTCTTTCTTATTTTAATTCCTGTGAACTCTACATTTAAATTTCCAGCCTTGACCACTCACCCCCTCCCCTCAAAGAGCAATCATGGCTTACGCCATCTGCTGAGCATATACTTCGTCGAATTGAATAATGGCCGACACTATCCGTGAAGGAATCGTGGGCCATAAATCAGAGGAAGAAGAAGAAGAAGAAGCGGCTCACACGACAATTGGATCATCCTGGCCATATTTGGAGCAGTATTGCTTAAAGGCCATTTCACAAGAAAAAGAAGAAGAAGAAGAAGAAGAAGAAGAAGAAGCTTAGTCAGCAGTCTTCGTCGTCGCGATCTACATAACCTGTACGTACAAGCGATACAAGTGTGAAATATGAGCTGGAGCGAGCAGCCTCGACGTAAGAGACGTTTCGAAACGAAACGAAAAATTGATAGAATCTATTTCTCCGTGCGCTATACTCATCAGCTGACACGTGCGACGCTGCCAAGCTGCCGCTAGTGCCGCTCGAGTCCAACCGGGCTAACTACATTTGACCTACATGCATGAACCACCTTAATACGTCGAATATTTCTCGAAAAGTAATAAAGGAAAATATCTATACTTTATTATAGTGTTTTTGAAAGCTCTCAATGTGAGTTAAATGCTTCTGCAATTTATTTGAGTTGTTTTTTATAACCAATTTTCTTGATATGCCAATGTGTTCAGAATATTCTAAAACGCTGAGATCCGATTCCAAAATTCTAATTTTTTGAGGATGGCGACGATGGGTTTAGTTTTTTTTTAAGTTTAGCTTTGTTTTTTGAAAAAATTTTAGTACTGGTTTCATTAAAATTGGTTTACAACGAAAAAACTACTCATTTATTTTATTAACCGATTTTCTGAAGTATATTAAAATTTTAATGAATCGGAGACCTCATTTAGGTATCTTTTCTTTTTTTTTCTAAAGTCTCCAAAGTCTCCAAAAAAGGTTACCGATTTCTATCAAAATCTCCGTAATTGTTTTAATTTCCATAAATTTTGTGATTGTTAAGTATACTATGCGGTTGAATGCCTCGGGCATACTCGCGGCGCAATCCGTCCCTGTCGCCTTGTCGAAGCTATGCGATCACGTGATGGCGCCCGAGCTCCCCTCCCCGAATCCGCTCAGAAGCTCGCTGCGAGTCAAGCAAGCAGCACGTGAAGCGCGGCCAGCACAAGCCTAACGACTTTTCAGTTATTGTTAGTTGTGTTGTCGAAGAGCAATAAAGTATAATTAAACTAAAAGACTCATTGTCTTGACCACGCCGTTCCCGAGAAGAACACCGGAGAGCAACGCGTGGAAGGAGCTTAAGCCAGCCATTCTCTTTCAACAAAAATTAGAAAGAGAGGGAAAGAGTTCTCTAACAGTGATATTAAGCTGAAATTTGTTTTTATGGATAGAGTGTCATTAAAAGAAGGTTGGTATTGAATTTGGCGTCAATCGCTGAAGGGGTTACCGATTCATGTTAAAAAAAAATGTAAAGTTATACATGTAATCTTATATAGAATATCATTAAAAAAAGGTTGGCATTTACTTTGGCGAGAATCGGGGAAGGGATTACCGATTTCTGCAAGAAATTTATACTTAACACTGGAAGGATCTCGTATTGACATGAATTTGTCGTCGATCCGGGGATACCGATTTATAAATAGAGTATAAGTTATACATGTATTGAGGATTTTTTCTTACGAGAAGGATTCCCATTTGGTGCATGTAGCCGCGTAGCGGCAGTGCGCGTTACTAGCGTTCAAACAAATTACAAATTTTTACGAAAATTTACAACTATCTGCTAACGTTTGATTTGGGAGTGAAAATTTGACATTGAGACAAAATGAGAATAAATATAGCTCGGACTTCAAGTTCTTTCAAGTTCAGACGAGTTGTAGAATGTTGTTTTTACTCGTAACAAGTTGTAGCTCTACTTGGTTCTATTTTCAGTTTGTCTGCAAGAATTGTCAAAGCAAGTAGGTTTTGTAGAAAGTTGTACTTTCTACAATAAATTTCAATAATTTGCGACGGGAGCTAGGCAAGAAATTCGTGATTTCTCGTAGAATCATTTAGTATCTATAAAAAATTATGAGAAACTACGCTCTAATTAGTTTTGACTTTTCTTTCAAGTTCAACGAAGTTGTAGATTATTGTTGTAATTCGTAGAAAGTTGCAGTTTTAACTAAAGATTACAAGAAAGTATGCCTATAGAGTATTTTCCACAATCGGTTTGAACCGATAGACTCGAGTCCGTAAGAGTTGTCAAAAGTAATAGTATTTCTTAAAAAGTCGTACTTTCTATGCTAAATTACAACTGTGAATGCCTCCAGGTAGTGAATTTTTGGTGGAGATTAGTAACTGTAAAAATTCATAATTTGTGGTACAATCTTGTAGTATTTATGAAAAGTTACGAGAAACTACGCTCTAATTAGTTTACTTTTCTTTCAAGTTCAACAGAATTGTAGATTATTGTTGTAATTCGTAGAAAGCTACAGTTTTAAACTTTACACTAAAGATTACAAAAAAGTATGCCTGTCGAGTATTTTTCACAATCAGTTCCGTAAGAGCTGTCAAAAGTAATAGTTTTCCTTAAAAATTTATATTTTCTATGTTAAATTACAACTGTGAATGCCTCCAAGTAGTGAATTTTGGTGGAAACTAGTAACTGTAAAAATTCATAATTTGTAATACAATCTTGTAGTATTTATGAGGAGTTACGAAAAACTACATCCTGGTTAGCTCTTTTAAGTTCAATAAAGTTTTAGAACGTTGCTGTGAGTTGTAAAAAGTTGTAGCTTTTATACGAATATCTTGCCTTACTTGTTTCTATTTTTGGTCAAAGTCAGAAACAGTTGTTAAAAGTCGTACTTTTTTTAGAAACTTGTAATTTCTATGAAAAGTTACAACAAATGATTCCGTCCATTTTTTCGTTTACCATTTTTGTCCGAATTATGTCGTAGAAACTAGTAGTTTAGCATAGATACTTATAATTTAAATAAGAAACTGCAAACTAACTATTTTTTTCTCGTAGAAGGTTATAGCTCATTTTAAATAATTGTATAAATTTTCTACGAGAAAACTACAACTTGTTAAAATATGAGTGAGTTGTACATTTCGGATACTTTATTGCAGACAGTCATAATTTGTTTTCGGAATAACATACTTTCTCATAGATTTCCGCCAGGGATAATTAAAACGATATATGGATATATATTTCGCTTCTTACTTTAATTAGATCATATTATGCTATCATAGATTGTATATTGGAGATAGCGGACTTAGTGCGATCTCGAAGAAATTGCAATCAAACAACTCAATTATGTTCTGCATTTATATTGCCGTTATGTGGACGATGTAGTAATGGATTCTCCGCATGATGAAATTGAATAATACTCTGGAGATTTTCAACTCTTTGCACAAAGGGTTGCAATTTACGTGTGAGATCGGACATGGTGAAAGGCTTAATTTTTTAGATGTTACAATTATTGTAGAGGATAACAGAATCATTTTCGATCACTTCCATAAACCTACTTTTTCTGGAAGATACCTAAATTTTAGTTCTAACCACCCACTATGGTGTGTGTGAAGCTAGCGTCTCATTTTGCGGAAACTCACAAATTATTGAGAGTTCTGACTTCCTTTTCAATAGTTCTAGAGTTCCTGCTAGTTTAAACAAATAGTTCTGGCTTTTAAAGCCAAAAAACGCGTCAGTACAAACTGAGACGCTAGGTTCACGCAGCGTCTCACTTTGTCCTACACAAGTTCCACTACTGTATCTCATCAGATTTTGCGAGATCTATAGTTCTATAACAGTTCTATAAAGAGTTCTGCCATATAAAAGCAAAAAAATTAATTATAAAGTACTAAAAAAAATTACAATGTAACGAGTATACCGAGTTGAGACGCCAGTTGAAATCTCGGAGTTCCGATTTATGTAAAATATTTTTCGAGTAGTTCTGAGCATATTGAAGCATTTCTTAAAGAGTTCCGAGCGTTAGAATATTTGTGTTATATTTTAAAAAATTAATATTAACCGAAAAGTAATCATGACGGAAAACGATGAAACGCTAAGCGAAATCTCGGAGTTCCGATTTATGTAAAATATTTTTCGAGTAGTTCTGAACATATAGAAGCATTTTCCAAAGAGTTCCGGGCATTGGCATTGTTGTATAATTTGTAAATAAATTAATAACACTCGAAAGTCAGGAATTTATCGAAAATAGGTGAGACGCTGGCCGTATTTCGACAGTTCTGCGAGTTTTATTATAATTTTCGTACAGTTCTGAACGTGTTCTAACGTTTTCTAAAGAGTTCTGGCGATAAACATTATTTAATCATTTTTTAAATAATTTTTATCGCCCGAGAAAGACGCATTTACGGGTATATGAGTGAGACGCTGTAGGAAATCTCGGAGTTCTGGCTTATATAAAATATTTTTCGTATAGTTCTGAACATATAAAAGCAATTTCTAAAGAGTTCCGGGCATTGGCATTGTTGTATAATTTGTAAATAAATTAATAACACTCGAAAGTCAGGAATTCATCGAAAATAGGTGAGACGCTGGCCGTATTTCGACTTCTCTGCGAATTTTATTATAATTTTCGTACAGTTCTGAACGTGTTCTAACGTTTTCTAAAGAGTTCTGGCGATAAACATTATTTAATCATTTTTTAAATAATTTTTATCGCTCGAGAAAGACGCATTTACGTGTATATGAGTGAGACGCTGTAGGAAATCTCGGAGTTCTGGCTTATATAAAATATTTTTCGAATAGTTCTGAACATATAAAAGCAATTTCTAAAGAGTTCCGGGCGTTGGCAATGTTGTAAAATTTTTAAATAAATTAATAACGCTCGAAAGTCAGGAATTTATCAAAAATAGGTGAGACGCTGGCCGTATTTCGACAGTTCTGCGAGTTTTATTATAATTTTCGTACAGTTCTGAACGTGTTCTAACGTTTTCTAAAGAGTTCTGGCGATAAACATTATTTAATCATTTTTTAAATAATTTTTATCGCCCGAGAAAGACGCATTTACGGGTATATGGGTGAGACGCTGTAGGAAATCTCGGAGTTCTGGCTTATATAAAATATTTTTCGAATAGTTCTGAACATATAAAAGCAATTTCTAAAGAGTTCCGGGCGTTGGCAATGTTGTAAAATTTTTAAATAAATTAATAACGCTCGAAAGTCAGGAATTTATCGAAAATAGGTGAGACGCTGGCCGTATTTCGACAGTTCTGCGAGTTTTATTATAATTTTCGTACAGTTCTGAACGTGTTCTAACGTTTTCTAAAAAGTTCTGGCGATAAACATTATTTAATCATTCTATATGTTCAGAACTATACGAAAAATATTTTATATAAGCCAGAACTCCGAGATTTCCTACAGCGTCTCACCCATATACACGTAAATGCGTCTTTCTCGGGCGATAAAAATTATTTAAAAAATGATTAAATAATGTTTATCGCCAGAACTCTTTAGAAAACGTTAGAACACGTTCAGAACTGTACGAAAATAATAATAAAATTCGCAGCACTGTCGAAATACGGCCAGCGTCTCACCTATTTTCGATGAATTCCTGACTTTCGAGTGTTATTAATTTATTTACAAATTATACAACAATGCCAATGCCCGGAACTCTTTAGAAATTGCTTTTATATGTTCAGAACTATACGAAAAATATTTTATATAAGCCAGAACTCCGAGATTTCCTACAGCGTCTCACTCATATACCCGTAAATGCGTCTTTCTCGGGCGATAAAAATTATTTAAAAAATGATTAAATAATGTTTATCGCCAGAACTCTTTAGAAAACGTTAGAACACGTTCAGAACTGTACGAAAATAATAATAAAATTCGCAGCACTGTCGAAATACGGCCAGCGTCTCACCTATTTTCGATGAATTCCTGACTTTCGAGTGTTATTAATTTATTTACAAATTATACAACAATGCCAATGCCCGGAACTCTTTGGAAAATGCTTCTATATGTTCAGAACTACTCGAAAAATATTTTATATAAACCGGAACTCCGAGATTTCGCTTAGCGTTTCATCGTTTTCCGTCATGATTACTTTTCGGTTAATATTAATTTTTTAAAATATAACACAAATATTCTAACGCTCGGAACTCTTTAAGAAATGCTTCAATATGCTCAGAACTACTCGAAAAATATTTTACATAAATCGGAACTCCGAGATTTCAACTGGCGTCTCAACTCGGTATACTCGTTACATTGTAATTTTTTTTAGTACTTTATAATTAATTTTTTTGCTTTTATATGGCAGAACTCTTTATAGAACTGTTATAGAACTATAGATCTCGCAAAATCTGATGAGATACAGTAGTGGAACTTGTGTAGGACAAAGTGAGACGCTGCGTGAACCTAGCGTCTCAGTTTGTACTGACGCGTTTTTTGGCTTTAAAAGCCAGAACTATTTGTTTAAACTAGCAGGAACTCTAGAACTATTGAAAAGGAAGTCAGAACTCTCAATAATTTGTGAGTTTCCGCAAAATGAGACGCTAGCTTCACACACACCTTGGATCCGTAACTTCGGATATGCTATAAAAGACTATGCTATAAAAGAGGCGTAGTATACGGTCTGACAGATAAAATTATTTTGTTGTCCCACCCACAGTTCCATAAAAAGAATTTAAAAGGAGAAATTAACACACTATTAGACAATAGATATCCGCTTAGTTTCATATTTTCCACTATCAAGAACAGGATTAAACATCTTTCATCTCTTAACAATATTCAAGTATACAAGACCACCACAATAGTGATATTAAGATACTTAACTTTACCATCCCTGATATTAATTCTATTTCTGAAAGTTTTACAACGTTGGCCATAAAACTTAAGTACCGTTCTGCGTTCACGATTCCGTTTAAACTAAACAATTTTATAAAAACTGAGAAAGAGATACATGTGTGCGTGCGTGCGTGCGCGTGCGTGTGCGTGTGCGCGTGTGTGTGTGTGTATATAACATTATAACTGGAGGGAGCTGATACCGAGGAGATCTTTATAAGAAGGAAGGTGCATTCAAAAATCACACACGTATGCATATGCTGTCTTGTAAATGTCATAAATTGCTGTCTTGTAAAAGTTGAAGAGAACGAAAAAGTGATCTGTAGCGCAATTCGTATAGTAGGCAAGTTAAAATATTAATTGAATCGAGTCCATTATATTATGATAGACGTTGATTTTATATCTTTTATGATCTATGGTGTCTGGAAATATTAATTATTCACGAAAGCAATAACAACAAAATAAATTTTGGTAAATTTTATATTCGTATTCAGCAATCTTTAACATTTTAAAAAATAATTAAATTAAATATGTTCTTCTCAAAAAAGATTAGATTCTAAAAAAATTAATTAATATTTAATTTAAATATATCATAATAAAAATTATAATAGCAAAGTTTTTGGAAGTGGTGGACAAACGAGTTTACATTTTTAATATAACATTAACATAATTATTTTTTAAACCACCTCTAATTGCATTAATTAAATTATTTATATTTAACTATTAATATAAGTAGATTAATTATTTTTTATTGAAAAAAATTATAATTATTTTTCACTAATTATTAATTTTCAAATAAGTAGTAATTTATTTTTGACAAACTATTTGTTCACGATAACAATCGAAATTCCGTTCGCTAGAAAGAAATTGTTGGGCGCCGTCTCTCTGTCAACGGCCCTGACGTCAGCGCGTGAGATCTCGATCGAAGACACGGGCTTGCCACGGAGCGTCGCCCAATAATCCCTCAATTTATGCGAACTCACAAGAGTCATGCGCACGCGTTTCCGCGCTTTCGTTCACCACGCAACGCGGATCAATCGCGGATCGATACGATTCGTCTCCTTTGACGCGCCCTGCTCATATCTCGCTATGGACTATTGACAAATTCCGTTTTTATTATTGAAAAGTCAATGACATTTCAACGGCTTGAGTCTTGTCTCAGTTGTTGATTAATTGTGAATTAAGTTATTATATGATATTATTGAAAAGTCGATGACATTTCAACAGCTTGAGTCTTGTCTCGGTTGTCGACTTGTTGAATAATTGCAAATTAATTAAGCTATTAATCTGGGGTCGTAGTAAATTTTTGTTCAAATTCAAGGAAACAAATTTTATCAGAAACGCTTCTATTCTTCACTCTACTCGACTTTGTTTGCTCGCATAATATTTCATCACGTTACCATTTTTATTTATTTCGCTTGATTAATATTATCCCGCGTAGTTGTTAAGTCGTCAAAGCAATCCTTGGCACAATTGTGAATATAGTATATACCGAATAATTAATCTGAAATAAAACTCTAGTGAATTACTGTCAAATAAGGTCCTGGCAAGACTAAACGTAACTCAATATATAATAAAGTCATGACGTCTATGTTTATTTCACCGCCAAAACGAACGACTAGAGCCGGAACAAAAATAATAAAAATAAATAATAAAAAATCGTCAAACGACCAGAGTTCGCAAATGTCGCTCAACGAAACGTTTCCTACATCGTCTGAAAAGGGGGACGCGTTAAGTGGGGACATGCAGACCGGGCCCATTCTATCACAAACCGCTGAGAGCGCGGGGGTGGAGGGTTCGCCTATCGCTCGGAGCTCGGACACGGACGTTTTGACACAGTGAGCCATTGATGCTATCCCTAAAATCATTCGGGGGGAGGGTACACCAGTAGGTAGGGGAAGGGGATCGCGTGGAGCGACTCCGACTCTTAACGATAATTCACGTTGGCAATCATTAGAAACAACGTTTAGGACTTTGACGACGAGATTAGACTATTTTGATACGAGATTGGCACGCGTCGAGACACTCAAGAGTAAAATAGATATGTTGTTGCAAAGATTAAATATATCGAATAATACCGAAAATAATAATATTGTAATCCCACCGCTAAACTCAGGGGGGGAGGGGAAGATGCAACGGTGGATAACGAAACGCTTAATCACGTATACAGTAGCGACGAAGAGAATAACGTAGTAGATGTTTAATTAACACTGAGTTGTCAAGGACGTCTGGAACCAGGCAACGAGGTAGCTTGATTGATATAGACAATAAAATCCAGCTGTTGCATCAGAACGCACGTGGGCCACCGCGAGAAAGATCATCAAACTCCCCGGGAGCTTTTGTACCGTATCACCATGAGAGCGGACGAAAAAAAGCAGTAAACGTGGAACCGTCGAACAGTTTCCAGAATATCGATGAAGATATACAGCCGTCATGTCAGGATGCGCGAGGGTTATCTCGGGAAATATTACTTGGAACCGAGTAACAAAGCAGGCTATTACAGAATGAAGTTATCCCGGTAAACGAGAGAGGTTCAGTCGAAAAAGAACTCCGTAGAGTACATTTCGGTGATGAAAATCGGTCAATCTGAACACTCGATCACCAGACGTGAATCGAATGAGAGTGTTAAATGACGTTCGACATAATTCCCGAAACTCAAACGTAAAACAATTTAATCACCAGATTAGCGGGTGGCCATGCGGCATGGTTAAATTAACAATAACGCGATTAACACCTGAAGGCAAATTAGTAAGTGAAGATAACTACGTAACTAACAAAGAATACCGACAAATAATACAAAACAGAAGTGAATTGTCTCGCCGCGAGAATTTAATGTTCAGTTCTCAACCTAGACGCGAAAAACGTCCAGGAACACCTAAAAGAGGGGCCCTATCGTAGCGAAGTAGCGAATCGAGTGACAGTGACGACGACGCACGACTCAATAAACATAGTAGTTCGCGACCCAGAAAGGATAATTATTCGACAAATCGGCGGGAGCGGAAATTCACCCTCGTACGCGCACGATCGAGAATTCAATTCTGTCATGAAAATCGGGCGAATTGTTAGTAACTGGAACATCACTTTCCCTAAAACTGAAAAAGATCCCAAGCAGTTTCTGTTAATTTTAAAAGATCAGCTAAGCGTGAGTGGAATAAACAAAGATTTGTTTGTTCCATGTTTGTCTAATATCTTCGAGGGTCCGTACAGGGCCTTGTATTTATTGAATAAACAACGTTGGCGGACGTGGAAAGACTTTGCGCGAGCCTTCCGTTTTCAATGGGGAGTAAAGAAGGATGACGGTGCTCTCTTCTTATAGGTGCACAATTTAAAACTCGAAAAGGGTGAAAATCGCGAAGTTCCCTTGTCGGGCCTCATCTTCGAGAGGATGCGGCATCCTCCATCTTTCCGCGAACAACTAAAACAGATTCTGGTAAAGTTTAATCCACGGTTAACCTTCGAAGTCCTCAACTTGCAAATTAACGATTACGATGAGTTCTTGCACTACATAAACGAGCGCAGTTACCTATACCGCAGATCATTTGACACACAAAAGGGATCACGTGATAGAGCCGCTAAAACGGAATTAAAATATTTGCAAGACGATACAGACAAGGACGACATCCAACCAATAGAGGACAAAGACAGTGACGTAACCAATTTGCACGCCATTAAACAAAAGACCAATTGTACCGACAAAAAGAATTCATCGAACAATTCTAAGACTCTAGTCAAACAGAGACTCGAACATAATCTCGCGCGTTTTGGAAAAAAAAGTAAAACATTGACAGTTGATTCTAACTAACAGTCAAAAGAATCGCCTATGAAATTCGTTCCAGATCCGAGTAAAATGCTTTGCTATAATTGTGGCAAAACGGAACACGCTTCACGTTTGTGTACGGCTGATCGACAGATTGTATGCCATGTTTGCCGACGCAAAGGCCACATAAATAAAAATTGCCCAACGCGTTCGGGAAATGAGTAGGGCCCACATTAATCAAACCTCAGGTTACTGTTACGGAGAGCATTAATGAGGAAAATAAAATTAAAATTAATATCGAGCCAACTAAGTCATTAGATAAATTAGGCACTCGCGCAGATACAACGATACTAACTTATGTACAGGATAAAAAAAACTGACGAAAATGACTCGTCAATTAAATTAGACGTAATTGTCGAATTAACAGACGAGTCAAAACTGTCGGGCGATGACTTGGACGTAGTTACTTCAGACAAACCCTACAAAGAAATGGTACAGCTGTCAACATTGATAACGGACAAAACACCTGAAACAGCTACTGACATTACTCGGGAAAATGCGTTAGATATTGAGAAATTGAAAGTCTGGAGACCAATCGGTTTGCGACCCCACTTAGTCCATCGTTTGACACAGCGACGAATCTTTCGTGCCAATAACGGTCTGGTCGAGCCGAATAAAGTCATGAGAATGCCGATAGAGAATTTCCATTTTTGGCGAAAAAATTCGCGGTATATTAGACACGAGAAGTGAAATATCGTACTTAAGTCGAGCAACATATGAACGAGTAAAAAACCTTCAAATTAAAGACCTTTCCTCAGACTCGATATCAAGAAACGGAGTACAATTAGGTGATTAATAAGTCAGTCGTCAAGACTAAAAAGGGCACGTCTTTCGACATCAATGTGGGTGATGTTTAGCGTCCTCCCAAACCTGTCAAATGAATTAATCTTCGGGATAGATTTTTGGATGTCATTTAAAGTTAAAATCAATCCAACGACAGGAACTTAAACATTAGAGGGGAGTAAATATTCCAATGTCACAACGTTACGTTACACGAGCGGAATTAAGAACCTTGACGGTTGACGAAACGAATAAATTAAAAAACTTTCTCGACTCTAATTCGCGAGATTTGATAAAGAATCTACTGGAATGACTGACTTAACTAAACACGTCATTGAACTAAACGACCTTACTCCACATCAACAGAAACCTTATCGACGAAGCGAGGTTGTCCGTGAATTTATTAATAAAAAAGTCGATCGGTTATTGGAAAAAGGGATACGTAACTTGTGCGTGTGCGTGCGCGTGTGCGCGCGCGCGCGTGTGTGTGTGTGTGTGTGTGTGTCAGCAGAGATAAGGACCCCACAGTTCGTCACTCCCGCAGTATTTTATGACTCCAAACCCTATCCCCATGTCTCATCGATGGCAATGTCAACGACTATTATCACATTGCAGACTTTGGTCGGTTCCAAGTGGGCAATGTCGAAAATTAACAGGTTAGCCTTATGTAGGCAGGGGAGGGGCTCCGTTTCCACGCGAGACGAGTTGCCACATGAGTTTACAACTTTCCACGCATGGAAAGTCCACGCATGTACTTTGCAAGGCACACTATGTGTTTAGTTTAACGGTAGTGGAGCCCCCCGCAGGGGGGGGGAAACCTACTGCCTCCACGCATACACTTTCCACGTGAAACTCCAAATAGCACATATTAGTTTCATATACGTTTTTTGAACGTATACATAGTTTCATAACCGTAAAAAACCATTAAGAAGAATTTGAACAAAAATGTTTGAACAAAACCATGATTTAAGAAACGTATTTTTTAGCCTTTGTTGAAACATTTAAATTTATATTGCACTAATTATTAAATTTATATTGCACAAAATAAATCATTTTATCCATGCACATATATCCGCTTATTTACTTAAATTAACTTCGTCCTACCGGTCTTAATCTATTTGTCATCGGACAAATCTGAGCTTAGAAAACTTCCAACAGTTGCAAAATAAACGTTCTGCTGAACGTGGCCATTGAAAGAACATTTATACGTATGTTCCGTTTTGAAGAACTTCCTGAACTGGTGCACAGTAATGCAATTAAGTTAGAGTAAAACAAATATGTGCACCAGTTCAAGAATTTCTTCGAAAAAGAATAGATAGTATATGCATAAAGCTTATTCTAGAACATTCTCACGCATGTCTTAAAGATGTCATAAACATGTTCAAAAGACGTGAAAAGTAGGAATTTTAAATATCTTTATATCTAAAATGTCTTTATCATTAAAACAAAACGTTTCTATAATAGTTTTTTAAACGTTATTTTATCGGAAAGAAACGTTCCATCGAACGTTTTTCGAATAGACATTTTTACTCATAAGCAACGTTTCTAGAAATCGGTTATGAAACGTTTCGGAAAAACACTCATAATACATTTCTGAAACGTGTATGTGCTACCTGGGACGAGGTACCACATGGGTTTAGAACTTTCCACACATGAAAAGTTCACGCTTGTACTTTGCAAGATACACTATGTGTCTAGTTTAACGGCAGTGGAACCCCTCGCAGGGGAGCAGAACCTATACTGCCTTCACACATACACTTTCCACTTGAGACGAGTTGCCACATGGGTTTACAACTTTTTACGCGTGGAAAGTTCATACATGTATTCAAAAACATCCACATCGCGTCATGACATGTAATCAATAAGCGTCCACAACGCGTTGTGGCATTTTCACATTGCCAAAACGCGTTGTGGGCGTTATTGAAAGTACCACGATACAAATTTCGCGTTGTGGTCGGTTTTTTCGTTTAATGAGCGTCGGTCTTTGAGCCTGACATGTCTATTTAGCGCAGCGTGTTAGTCCACAGAGATTTAGCGACATTGCCTACATGAAACCGAGCAAAATCCGCAATGTAATAATAGTTGCTGACATTGCCATTGCTGGATGGGCAGTGTCAACTTTGCCTACATCAAACCGGGCAATGTCCACTAATAAACTACTTTGCCCAGTCGCGTTGTGCAATTGCCCGGGCAATGCCAACACTGCACACCATGCGGACTTTGCCCGTAACATATATATATATATATATATATATATATATATATATATATATATATATATATAATAAATGACTCAAATTACTTTGACGAAATAAGAGCAAATTTTTATATCCGTTTGGCTATAATAATATTTATATATTATATATGTATTGCCTATATATAATATTAATAATTATTTTAATATATAAATTTATATGGCGATTCTTACTAATGAATTCAAATTACGTCGAAACCTAATAAAAATTGCGAGCCGTTCTACTTTTTAATAGCATAAAAAATATTCCATTCAAAATACAAAAGATAAAAAAATAATAGTCTTAAGAAATATCGCGATTCTAATTATTAATGAATGAAAATTATGTCAGAAACATAATAAAAATTTGCAATTATTTTTATGTCCAGACATAATTTTAATTCATTAAATTATTATTATGTTGCGACCTAATTTTAATTCATTAAATTAAAATTTGATAAACAATATAAAAATTAGATGGCACACCGTTTTACTTCTCAATAGCATAAAAAATATTCCATTTAACGTAAAAGTTTCAAAAAATAATTGTCTTGAGAAAAATAGCGATTCTTACTAATGAATTAAATTTATGTCAAACGTAATAAAAATTGGATAAATTAAAATTATGTCAGGACATAGTAAAAATTCGGAATTATTTTTATGTCCCAACATAATTTTACCTACACAGCAAAATATATCACCAAGATACCTAGAAAATATCTAAATGACGGAATCTGATTGCGCAAGATATCATGAGAATATCTCAGACATCTCCAAGATTATAAAAAGCCATAATAATTTCATCTCAGATATGATATCTGATTCTGCATATATATCGGATATCTATGCCTCATTTAAAAGCAGATATGTTACATACGACTCAAATAGTAAGAAGAAAAAATTCTTTTTAAATTCTCGATTTATGAAATTGATTGTTTTTCCGTATTTATTCTCTGTTCTAAAATGATTCTTAAGAGTTCATAAGAAATTTATTTTTATGTCATCAATTCTGAGTCTTTCTTCAAATATAGAAAAAGTTCTTTTCATAAGAATTCGCAATAAATACTAAATTACGTTTCGGTACTATACCAATATTTTGCATTTTGCCATCTTTGTATGATATCTCGGAGGTATCACGAAAAATATTAGAGTCAAGTATCTCACAGGCTCGTCTTTTATCCTAGTGTGTAAGGATACAAGAAGGTACTGGCGCATGTAGCCGCGTCGCGGCAGCGCATGTTACTAGCGCTCGCGCGAAAATTTGCTGAGTCCCCTCGCGACATGTTGCTTTCGCATCGCGATCGTTACCTTCGGCGCAGCCCCAGAAAAAGTTTTCTAAGTCCCCTCGCAGCGAGTTGCTTTCGCGCCGCGGTCGTTACCTCCGGCGCCGTCCGAGTAAAAATTTTCGAAGTTTCTTCACGGCGCGGCGTCTGGCTTTCGCCGGGACGAATCGGTACGGCGTCCAAATCCTCTCGGATTTTTATTGGCTACGAATAAACTTGAGTTAATCTTTATAAAATATAAGAGCTAACTATAAATCGACCATATATTCAAATGCAAATGTTACAGAGATGTCTTTTTTAAAGATATAATGTGATATCGAGTAATGATGTCCTGTAGATATTCTGTAAATATCTGAAAATAAGATATCTCAGATTTGACTTAAAATTGTAGGCTATATCTCAGATATATTTTGCTGTTTGGGTAATTTCACGAATTAAAATTACATCTGGACATAAAAATAATTCCGAATAATTTTTATCATATCCCGACACAATTTTAATTCATTCAATTTTTATTATGTTTGACATAATTTTAATTCCGGAGCTGGGAATTTTTATTTCACATTGACAGCACTGGATAGCGCTAACAGTTCTTAAAGTACCTACATGTGACTGCCGGCGCGTGTTTGCGTAACCTCAAAAACAACGTTGCTTGGAAAATAAATTCGAAAATAAGGTTTGTGGCGATCACAGGCGTGACTACTTTAGCAATTTTAGCGAATCAGCGTTTCGCGATATTTATACCGCAAGCGATTTTCCTTACATCAAGCAATTGCACATGTACTTTAAGAACTGTTGGCGCTACTCACAGTACTGCCAATATTGTGGAATGGAAATCACTAGAGTTCCTATAATAAGAGTTAGGACAAACCGCCGCCATGTACAGCCAAATGATAGCTTTGTCTCACTCCCACTAACTTCTTGGCTGAAACATATGGCGACCATGATAGCTTTGTCTCACTCCCACTTACAGCTTGTCTCACTCTCACTAACTTGGCTGAAACATATGACGGGACCACGGTCTTACATACAGGTCTCTCAACTCGATAGAATTTCAGTGGTGGGGGTGACTCCAATATCGAAGTCATTTCTTGTGGTGTCGCTGCTATCGAGGGATGTCGATTTGACACGCGATTTGAAATACGTAACCTGTGTTGTCATTGCGTTAAATAGTTCGTCACAGTGCACGCGTTCTATAATTTGACGTAATGACAAAACCGTGCATTGTACCCAAATGCAAAACAGGCTTTAAAAGCCTGAAAATAAAACGGTCGGTTTTTAAAGTGCCAACGCATAGTGAACGGCTCAAAAAATAGCAAGCCGCGATTCCTAGCAAGAAACTGACGTCTTCGCATTATGTTTGTGAGAAACATTTTGAAGAGAAATATATTCTCAGAAAGTACGTCAAGCATGATGCAAACGGGAAAGTTATTGCAGAGGTAAGTTCTAGTTTCCTTAATTTATTTTAATTTATTTTAATTCATTTTTTGCAATTCATTGCTCACAAAACCGAATGCTGTACGTTTTATTTTTGTTTTACTGTTGAAGATTGCATATAAACATCCTCGTCTACACGAATCAGCCGTTCCAACCATATTCGAGAACAATGAGCAAACTGTCGAGTCAATACAAGAGTCTGACATCGTCAATGCTTTAAGCTGAAATTTCATGCGAGCGAAGAAAAGCCAGCGTTTATCCCCACTCCACCTCACTGTAAAGCCAGCGTAGAACAGCTAACGCTATCGCCCCTATCATTTTCATGGAGCGAAGAAAAGCTGGCGTATTACCCCCACTCCACGCAATGCAAAGTAGCATTTAAACGCTGAGCTAACGCTACTTAACCGACAAGAAAAAGAACTGTGTATAATAAAAATGGAATACTTCAATTATTATAGACAGTACATCGCGTACGTTGAATATTATAGACGTACAGTGGCAGCTGCAGTTGCAGCAGAGGTTGTAAGGAGACGACGCATAGCCGCTACAGCTGCAGCTATATATTTAATGAAAAAGAAAAGAAGATACGCGAAGAAAAGGTTTTAGGTAGCACCCATTTTTGAAAATCGTGATGTACATAGTTTTTTCTTTGCGTCGGTCCCGAAGTTAATATTGAAGGACATACGTTTCCACAATTAATTATTTTCGGATGACCGCAACACAGTTGGAAGAATTGTTAGGCATGGTTGGACCAAGATTGCAAAAGCAGGACGTCATTCGACAAAGTATCTCACCAGCTGAACGGTTGGCATTAACATTGAGGTTTGTTTTGCTTGATCCAATTTAATTTTTAATTTAGTGTTTTTTGTAGTGTATAAACGTAACAACGTTATACATTTTTTCTTAATGCGTGAATATTATGGTATATTATATATTAAATATTATAGATATCTTGCTTCCGGGGACTCCATGATATCGATGTCCTACCAATATCTTGTGGGAGTGACAACAGCGGGTAATATCATCCATGAAACCTGTAAAGCAATATGGGATGTTTTATGCCCTTTAGTTCTTTCGGGTCGACTGGAAGAAGGAGACTGGGTGGATATCGCCAATGATTTTAACGAAAGATGGAATTTCGTTCATTGCATTGGAGCCATTGATGGCAAGCACGTTACCATTCAAGTACGTAAAATCATTGTTGGTATACGATATAATTTAATAAGAAGTACAATTTGAAATAACAATTCTTACTTTTAGTGTCCCAAAAATGCTGGATCAGCGTTTTATAATTATAAACACAGTCACAGCATAGTTCTCATGGCTATCTGCGATGCAAATTATATAATACGTTTTGTGGATATCGGGGCATACGGACGACGAAGTGATGGTGGCGTCTTCAAAGAAAGTGCTATGGGGAAAGCATTCGAAGAAGGTAGAATGAATATTCCACAACCAGCAGCGCTTGGAGAAAGAGGACCAATTTTACCATACTGTCTTGTGGGAGATGAAGCCTTTCCTTTGAAGCCATACTTGCTTCGTCCGTATCCAGGTAGAGGACTGACACCAGAGCAAGAAATGTACAATTACCGTCTGAGTCGTGCGAGACAAATAATAGAAAACGTATTTGGTATACTCGCCAGTCAATGGAGAGTATACAGAAAACCAATTATCGCCAGTCCTGATAACGCAAAGTTAATGGTTCAAGCAACTATTTGTTTGCATAATTGGCTTCGCCGGCAGGACATTGATGAGAACGCATATGTGCCTTCGGGTTTGATCGATGTCGATGATCCGCGCACTGTCCAAATGGCTTCAGACCAGGGTCTTGGCGTGTCATCATGGAAGATGGATGCGCATTCAGAGACATCTCAAACTGTGGATCGAACATGAGTGCCCGACAATGCATAGAAATTTGAAATGAATTTTGTCGTTATTTTAATAACGAAGGAGCAGTGCCGTGGCAATATGAAAGATGTATGTAAATAAATGTGTCTGTGTCTTTTCTATTTGAAATAGGAAATACATTAATAATTACTTATAATGTATATTTCCTGGTAATAAATATTCAGTTTTCAAATGGATGGAACCCAATCCTGGTTGTTTCATATCCGTTTGTTGCGACCAAAAAGTTATATATATATATATATATATATATATATATATATATATATATACCTATGTGTGTGTGTGTAGTATGTTCTTAAAAATTAATAAAGCATCTAGAAATGCATTTTTTTTTAAGCTAAAAAGCAGAACGATTATTTTACCTTATGGATGTATTATAGCGGAAGGCTGATCGCAGTTTCAATTTCTATTAACCAAGCTAGGATATATTGGATATAATAAGTTATTTTGTATATAAATTTTCTATTTTTATTGTATTACATTACAATTAGTGATCAATAGAAAAAAATTATTTGCAATGCGTATAATTTCTAAATAGAGAATTTCCATAAATACTAAATAAACAATATTTTCAATATTGTTTAAATATAGTAGCTATGTGCAAATTACATAGCAAATACACAAAAATATAAATAAAAAGTGTTTTTACAACCCAAAATTATAATTCAAGTTAATTTGTTAATAAATCTACAAATAATATGCTGTTGTTAAATGAAAATAAAATTAAATCTCTCTGTGTCACCACGTGTTTTCGGCGTTCGGCGTTGCTTCGCTAAAAGTTCAACCGTGTTGAACTTTTTAGCTAAGCAACGCCGTAACGCCACCTTGACGAAAATTGATGGAGTGGGGATAAAACGCTGGCTTTTCTTCGCTCCGTGAAATTGTACCTTTAGGGAATCAAGTTGCAGCGTCTCCAATACATAATTCGTCTAATGTTACTGTTGCGAATGAATCATCGATTTTGGAAGTCGAAGCAGTAACTGGATTTATTGATCTGCCAATTGATATTGCCGCTAAAGGTGTATATTGCATAATATTTTATTTCAAATAAATCAACATTTATATATTGGACTTTTATTACAGAAGTAGCAACCGATTTTGCTACAAATATCGCAAATAGGCCAATTGCTGCAGAAACTCCAGTTCTGGCGACTCATGGCACAACTTTTAACATTTCATCAGTCACTGTCACCGAAAGTAAGTTTTATGAATAAAAAAAAGAACTATATATACTTTAAAACATTTATTTAGTCAATACATAGCACATTTAGTACTATGTAAATTTTTCATGGCTATACTGCTATTAAAAGCTACGCATCTTGACATGTATTAGAATACTTAAAAACTACAGAAGAAACTTATCTTATAGTTCCTTATGTCATCCTCGTTTTCATCGTCGCATTGTTCTTGCCAAAAATGTGTGACGTGATCGATTGTTTGTATTTTTGCAGATGAATCAAGTGCACATCTCGACAACAGCGGAGGCTCTTCTACTACGCTACCTACGCCGTGGATTGTTGGTCAGTTAACCACACAACCAGATCAGGGCTTGGTATTTTGGTATTCAATAACGACAAAAAAACAAAATATCAACACTCCGGTAATCCAAAAATATGTAATCCTCGACGAGCAAAAAAACCTACGTTATTACGTATATGGAAACCTCGTTAATGCTGATGCAACGAATCTCGTGCAAAAATTGGACAACGTGGCAATGCTCCCAAGTATTTTGATCAACTTCCAATCCATGAGGCTGTGTTGTGGCATAGGCGAAGTTAATGTCCATTTTATGCAAGCAAAGGATGCATTCAAAAATTATATTGATCAGTGGCATCACCGAGAATGTTCTCTACTGTGTACAAAAAGAAGATGCGATTCTTGTTGTAAGTTGAGAAACAAGGTCCTGCAAAAGGAAAGAAGATAAAAAAATCCGCATTATAAAAATCGAATCTGTGGCTTGTCAAACCCAGTTGACGAATATAAATTACAAGCAATTCGGAAAAAAATGTTTCGCGAGAGACGTGAGAAAAACCGAGCAAAATATCGACTTTTGACATTGAAGGAGTTACTGAAAGCCAAAGAACTCGAAATTGCTGCGATGGGAGATTCTACGCTGAAGAAGAGATGCTCAGAGTTGTCTGTCCCAATGGCTCAAAAAATAGCCATAAAAGAAATCATTGCAGCCGCATCGAAGAAAGATCCGAAAGGTAGACGTTATACCGAAGATTGGCTCATGTTATGCATGTTAATGAACATACGGTCACCTGGGTACTATGAGTTTTTGCGAAAGAATAATGTTATGCCACTACCGTGTACACGAACAATTCGAGGTTACTTCTCTCTGATCAACACGAAATGTGGATTTGACAAAGATTTTGGCCAACTTCTCACAAAACACTTTAACACCAAAACACCAATGCAACGTCACGGGGTACTTTTGCTAGATGAGATTAATCTCAGAAAGTCTATTGCCGTCTGTTCGAAAAATCTGACTTACGTTGGATTGACGGATTTTGGCGATGATGGACCACAATCTTTGGATATAAACGAATAAGCAACTCATGGTCTCGTCATTATGTTCCAACCGCTCGCGGATAAATATACCCAACCTATAGCTGTATTCGCATCAAAAAATCCCGTGAATGGCGATGAGCTCGCTAAATTGGTGGTGAAGGCAATTGCTTATCTAGAGAAATGTGGAGCTAAAATTCACGGAGTCATTTCGGATGGTGCTCATACAAACAGAAAAATGTGGTCTCTTCTGGATGTTAGAGGTTCACTTCACGAAACAAAAACGTGGTTTACTCATCCCCTTGACAATGAACGTAAAGTATTCGTCTTTTCTGACGTGCCGCATGTGTTCAAAAATATCCGGAATCGCTTGTACAATAAACGTCGTTTGAGGGTAAGTCGTATGGACATAAAATCTTAAATATATTTAATGAATATATGAGCCATTCCACGGATTTTCAGCAAGGTCAAAACTCTAACCATTTTTCTGAGTGCTGTAACTTCGAAATCATGAATTAAATAAATTAATAATTTCTTTTATGTCACGTAATGTCTGGTTTTGAGCCTTTATGAATAGGATTGTATTATTATATATATGAATACTAACAGATCTCACAAAATGAAAAAAATTGCAGATAAATTCAGAGGAAAAGTACATTGAATGGAGATTCTTCGAGATTTTATTTGACCTCGATACCAAGCATGTCGGAAATGCCAGAGCATGTCCGAGGCTATCTAAGAGACACATTCAATTAGATAATACTTCTAAAATGCGTGTTCGTCTGGCAACCCAGGTATCTATAGGAGAAACGGGGGTAGCCTCGGCCATTACTGAAATTCAAGTATACCGCGTACCTATGGCCATTGTTTAAACATTTTAATATGCCCTTCTGCGTATCTCGACATATGCATTCCATTCACATGTTCGATTTGCTGTACAAATCATTAATCTAATATTTTTTTGTTTGTAAATATCACACCCAGTCCTGTCCTCGTTGTTTCAATGCCACGATCCGAGCACGCAACGTACGTTATCTTTATCCGATGCAATTTAATGTTATTCTTCTTTATATCATAGATCTTCAGTAATTCTGTCGTGCAAGGGTTAGCTTTCTACTTATCTCAAAAATGTGAAGCACTTACTGATTGCGAGGAAACAATTAATTTTTGTAAACGTATGAATGATACATTTGATGCCTTAAATCGTAAAATGCCGAACGAAGGTTTGACACCCCAATCTCCGGACTTTAAGGTAATTTGTTTATCCTCGTTGTAGTCCTCGTTCTCGATCCTCGATGTAGTCTCTAATCTTGCTTCGCTTTATTTACTCCTTATTTACTCCTTGTGATCTTAAAATAAATAAAATAATCGATAGTTACTGTAAAGGTAGCACACGCACATTTCTCAACACTAATCTTTCAGATACTACAAGACTCTCTACAGTGGTTGAACGATTGGCAGTCTAATGTACTTACAGGCAAAATAAGTCGTGACGAATTTTTAACGGTGGAAACAGCTGACGGATTAAGGGTATCGTTAAAATCTACCATGGATATGTGCCATTATCTTATACAAAAATTTGATTTCAAATATTTGTTGACCGGCAAAGTGAACCAAGATAATCTGGAGGTGATTATAATTCATAATTGTAACTTAATTACGTTTATTGGTCAGTGCATAATACGTAGATCAAACACTGTTGTATAATTTATGATTATGTAATATGTACTGAAAAATAAAAACACTCTTCTCTATATAAATCGACCCCAAGCTATCGATCAAGCCTACTTATTGTTAGAACTTGATCCGTTCACTCGTTATTGAGATCTCTACATCTCGAGTTACTCGCAACTCGTCGCGTCGCGTAAAAGAGTCACGGTGCGGTCTTGCTTCGCGTGTACTTGGCGCAAGCACTACTGTGTCTCTTGATTTATAACTTACCTATTGCAGAAATTTTTTGGCACGATCCGTCAGGCAGCAGGATGTAACGATCACCCCACTTGCCCTACATTTTTACAGCTTTATAAATTGCTCTCAGATTATAGCGTAATTAAACCTCCTAAGTACGGTAATTGTACCATCGTGGAGAAATCAGAGCCACAGATCATAGTGTCCCTGAGTGATCTGAAGGCTTTAAATGGCGAAAAATCGAAAACAAAAATGGCTAAGTATCGTGATGAAATTCGGCAAAAATTGGACGCAGCTTTAGAACACGAAGAATGGGAGGCCGACGATCTCATCGAATGCAGTTCTGATTATGATTTTGACCTTTCCCCCACTATAGACTGTATAGTTTATTACGTTACAGGTTTCTGTCTTAATTAAGTTTTTCTTAAGCCAATCCGTCTTTTGTTAACTTAACGTAGGTAACTGTAGAACATACTAACTGTAAAACATACGTATATAAGTAACCGTAGAACATACTAACTGTAGAACATACATAGGTGCATGTAACTGTAGAACTGTAGAACGCTATATAACTGTAGAACATACTAACACGTCTTAGTCGTCTTACTCTATTGTAGCAGCTTTGTTTAGCAATCATTCCAGTACAAAAAGTTGCTTTTAAACAGCGACAAAATTGCTGACAAAGCTTTGTCGGCAACTTTGTCGCTGTCGCCTATTGTGCAAGCGGCTTAACTTTCTTCGCTTTTTGGTATACATGTTTTGCGTTTGTTAACATACTAACCCGATTATATTGCACATACTTTCAGGATATTTATGCAAGCAGGTCCTAAAAAAATATGGTGCATGCAAAATTTGTCAAGAAGCTGTGGGGTCAAATTCTGCTTGCGCATCTTCCGTTTCTAAACTCATTACTATGAAATCCCGTGGTGGGTTGATCCATCTCAATTTAAAATTTTTCGATCTTATACGGCATGTTGAAGCATGTTTCGCAAAGCATGCCTCATGCTTAGATGTTTTCGATTTAACTCTCGAAGACGTATTAGCAACATACAACTTTGCTTTCCCATGTAAAGAACACGGTTGTGATATTTTGTCCTACGCGATTGTATATTACATCCGTTTGAGAATGAGGCAAAATGCATTCCAGGAAAACATGAAAATGAAAAAAAAATTTGTTGTAAAAAAAAATTGTCAAAATTAATAAACCAATAAGTCTTTATTATTTAATACATTGTGTTGTGCTGTTTTCGGTTATTTGTACCTTCCCTTTTTCATTCACGATCGACACGTGGAATTTTAAGGTATAGGCAGTTAGTTTCTATAAAATTTGTCTTGGTCTGCACGAAATTATTTTTGTACGCAAAATACGATAAAAATATATTTACAATATATTTTTATCGATTTACAATATATATTATTAAATTTTAAATTATATAAATACATATATACAATTTTTACAATATAATTGCGATATATATATAATATATATGTATATCATAATTATATTGTAGAAATTGTATATATGTATTTATATAATTTAAAATTATATATATTATATAATTTATTTATTTATTGTAAATGTATTATGAAAATTGTGGATTCTTAGATTACAATATAATACGTATGCGCTATGCGCTACTATTTCTCTCTCGCTCGCACAGCACATCCCTCGATTGCAGCGACCTCATACTTTTCGGTTTCGCCAAGCGAACCATCCCCATTATACGAGTTGAGAGACCTGTATGTAAGACCGTGGACGGGACCAATCAAAAATCGTCACCACATTGGCTTAACTCTTATTACAGGAACTCTAGAAATCACCAGCTCCGGAATTAAAATTATGTCGCGACATCATAAAAATTATATAAATTAAAATTATGTCGAGACATCATAAAAATTGGATAAATTAAAATTATGTCGAGACATCATAAAAATTCGGAATTATTTTTTTGTGTCGACATAATTATAATTCTAATTATTATGTCGCGACATAATTTTAATTCATCCAATTATTATTTCGACATAATTTTTTATGTCAAACATAATAACTGTCGAAATTAAAATTATGTCAAACATAATAACAATTGGATAAATTAAAATTATATCGGAACGCGATAAAAATTCGAAATTATTTTTATATTTTATATATGTCCAGACATAATTTTAATTCGTGAAATTAAAATTATGTCGGGACATAAAAATAAATCCGAATTTTTATTATGTCCCGACATAATTGTAATTCATCCAATTTTTATTATGTTCGACATAATTTTAATTCATTAGTAAGAGTCGCCATTTTTCTTAAAACAATTATTTTTTAAAACTTTTATATCCAGTAAAATATTATTTATGCTGTTAAAAAGTAAAATGGCGTGCCATTATAACATTACTTTAATAATGCAACTGTTATAAAAAAATTATATAATTATTTTTTTAAAAAGTGTATAATTGCATATTGTGAATTGCGTTTTATTTTCTTTTAAACCAACTAAGGGATTGATGTACTTTTGTTATTCTATAAAAATATTAAACTTAATTATCCAAAAATAAATATTTTATAAGATACTTCATATTTTATACCAAAATATAGTGAGAATAAAGTATAAAATATCTCGGTAATTATTGATTTTTTTATAACTGTATCTTATTACTTTTATGTACAGAATAAGTAGAGATTATTGCTGATAATTATATTAAATGTGTAATAATTACAGCTAAATAATCAAAAACAGCCAAATTTCGAGCAAATAAAAAATGTTGAAAATAAATTTAATAACTTCAATAAAAGTATACAATCATGTTAACGTTTCGAGCCTTACTTGGCCTTCTTCAGGACCATAAATAACACATTAAAAATATCTCGTATTAATTTACAATAAAAGAATCGGAGTAATAAAAGAACCGGAGTAGATCTTACTCATGAAATATGGACAGATAGTCAAAGTGAAGTCGGAGAGTACATCGTCGAATATTCGTCAAAGTTACATACAATATCGGCCGTGTTCTTCATTGCATGACCCATGTGTGTCCATGGAAACCAAGTGAGAGTTCAATAATTGTATTGAAAAACCTTCTCTGTGTCGCAGACCAACGTTTAGTGGCAACTATATAGAAAATTTTTTTGAAAATCCCGTAAGAAACAAAGTAAAATTTCTTTACTGAAAATAGACCAATAAGAGGACTTACATAAGCGGTTAATACAACAAGAACAAGGATGAATTCTTTCCATCATCTTACGAAAGCGTGTGATCACCGCGAAGAATTACAGCTGACTGACAAAGTATTCACATTGTAAGGGCACAGTAACCAATAGTCATTGTTGTTAACAGACATTTAAGATAACAAATTCAAAATATTGTTGTGCCGTACCTTGGATCGCAGGGTCGGCACGGAGTTCTTTTGGATCCGCCAGGAGGAAGGAGAAACACTTTGTTAGATTCTTGGTTGAATAACGTTTAATAAAGTTATTGTTAGAATGATACAGGTATCTTCTTATTTCACTGCCCTGACTTGCGGGCGTTTACAGTAGAGTAGATTACGTTCGGTCGTGCGCGATATCGCCTTTCGGTCTAGACTGCCCGCCGCTTCTCGGAAGGGCGGGCTTTTATCACTTGCGCATTAGCTTCCGCGATGCTGACTTAGCTGTCAGCGCTTTTGCTTCCGGGTGAGTGCCCTGGAAGCCACTTGCAAAACCCGGAATGCCACCTCAGGTGAGTTTGGCAAGATCCGGAAGTAACGCTGACAGCTATAGGTGTCGCAATTAGGGCGCGGTGACTTTCGCCACACAACATCCCTCCCCCCGTGAAAAAAGAAAACTGAGGCATGAAGTTTTCGTTACTGCTTTCTTTCTCCATGGAAGTTACATCATATTACAGCTTATTTTCCTAGTTTGCGGAAGTCGCGTCGCGTGTCTTTCCTTGCTCTTTTCTTTATTATCCACATGATCATTACCACAATTCCTATTATAATGACAATTATGGACACGGAGCCCACGGGATATATTACATTTTTATTTGATAAAAAGCTGACTTGATTGTTTTCTAAATCCTTGTCTACTTCTTCGAGATTCCGGTTTAGTTTTGTTAGTTCTTCGGGATTATTGATCACTGGCTCTAGTCGTAGTTCTGTTTCTGACTTTTTATTATTTCCAAAATTCTCAGTTACTGATTTGAAGGTCAAGTTAAATTGTGGTAAATACATTTGTATGTACTTGGCGTACTCTTGTTTTTTAGTTCGTAGTGTCAAGTCTGTTGTGGTCAGTCTACAATTTTCGTTCAATTTAATTTTCCCTGTTCTATTGATTTGAATTTTTTTTACGGCTTGATCATTGCACTGTACGGTTATATATTGTTTGTACGGAGTAGAAAATAACTACTCTGAACCTGCTATAGCAGAACCTGTTTGTGGTTCTGCTATAGTAATCCAGAACGTCACATTCGAGAGAATGTGACGTCGCTCGCAATTATCGTTTTGTGCTTGGATATAAATTTGCACCTCGCAAGATGCGTGCGCTGTTACGAAATATACGGGGTATTTTGTGTCACATATATATATATACATATATATATATATATATATATATATATATATATATATATACGAATGTTCTGTCGGCATGTGCGCATATGTCTAAATCGCTTTCCTTTAGTATTAAGTAATTTCGGTTCTCTTTATTTATGGCTAATAGGGTGTGTGAGATTTTAGGAATTATAAATATGTTTTTGTTGTCGT
Organism: Temnothorax longispinosus; assembly: GCF_030848805.1. Classification (NCBI taxonomy): domain Eukaryota; kingdom Metazoa; phylum Arthropoda; class Insecta; order Hymenoptera; family Formicidae; genus Temnothorax; species Temnothorax longispinosus. The sequence goes on along the minus strand of NC_092366.1, from coordinate 11,684,305 downwards.
ATACTGGTAGGGGGGGGATTATTCGGACGATTTCATAATTGGGATAGGTGATAATTGGGAAGGATCGTGTATATGTTGGGGTTGTCCTAATAGGCGTTTAACTCTACGAATTTTTCGATCGTGTTCCAGTTGTTTATTTGTACTTTGAAAGAGAAATGTGCCCCTCGGGATAGGTGGGTCGTCACCTCTCTTAGTTCCGCCACCAAGGTTTCGAGTGGTAATAGACGAATGAGGATTATTCCCTTTTTCGCGTACGTGAGATATTCTAGAGTGTCTTCTACGTCGCTTACTAATTTTGCGGTTATTGTGCTTACTACTAGAAGGTGCTCGTCTAGTTCTTCGCGGCGTACTAACTTTGTTACTCGTTGTTGTACTCGTCTCGTGACATTTGCTATTAAATTTTCGTTTTTATTTAGTGTCTGTTCTAGTCTGTTCTAATGTCTCCATGTGACCTAACGTGGCGTTTATAATTTTTATTTGATGTTTTGCCGCGTGCTGTATTGTCTTCTGCTGATTGTTTAGCGTTTCTAATTGTTCTTGTATTCGTCGTGCGTCGTCGGCGTCCATTGTCCCAAATAAAGTTTTACCTATGCTACCTTTTGCGTCTATTAATCCGCGTCGATTCGTTGTTACCTTATATAATGTCTGTAATCGTAAGAGCAGTTGCGTCAGCTTAGTGTTACTGTCTACAGTTACGCGGAGGATATTGTTGCAAGCGTCTCGGTTGTCATCGTCGGCTTTTTCGCATGCCCCTTTGATTTGTTCAATGTAATTTTGGAGTAGGTGGTATCTCATTTCGAATGCTGCAACATCGATTCTGATGACCAGTTTCCATGTTGCTTTTTTTAGTTGCATGGTCCCAATTTTCTCAAAATAAAGTTCTGGTTCGTTGTTAAATGATGTCACCTCGTACGATGGCATCGGTTCGGGTGTTATTTCTCCCGCTAGGTGAAAGATGATGATCGGTATCCTGTAATGGGAATACTATCTTCGACTTGGTGTTATTTTTATCGCATTTTTTGCTGACTATGGCTGTCGACTTTTATATAATTTCGCGAGTTGCTTCAGTCTGAGGTTTGTTTCGGTTTCGTACGTTTCTTGTAAATTTTAATATTATGGCTCCTCTTGAGCATTTTGTGCCCGTTCGAGCTGTTGTGACACCGGAGAAGCTTCGTGCTGACGAGAAAGGGGAAGAAACCACTCCTCTAGTATTAGTCGTGCCCGAGAGGTCAGAGTATCCGGGCCTCATTACGGGTCGCGTCCGTTACACCGCTGGTATGTGGGAGTTTTTGGTTGAGCCAGGTCGACGTGCACCGGATAATATGATGCTGTTCCTGCTGCTCGCCCAGCTGCGTTTAGTCTTATAGGCCTGGGGCCTGGTGCTCCCCGTCGCGGTTAACGTAAGTTTTGCTGACGTCTGTCCGCTTCGGGTTGCTTCTTTAATTTGTCTGCGCGATTTCGCGTCAATTGGCTGCTACTTTCGAGCAGAGTTAAGTGCTTTTGTTCGCTGCTTCTTAACTATGCGGTGCTTTCGGTGCTCGCAACATTTTGCTCCCTCCACATGCGATGCCTGCCAGCGAGTATATTGGATGAGGGCTTCGCGGGCAGCGGCTGCTGTGGACCGCGAGACGCGTCAATCGCCCTCTTCTCCTTATGATGAGGTGGTCCGTCCTGGCCTTGTGGTGCCCATCTTCCTTGCGGGTGACGCTGCACACCGCAACAGGGGACAAAGGGACGTGGTCTTAGTTCGTCCTCGTCGGGAGTAATATTTTAGTAAGTCTTACTACTGTATATTTCTTTTTGCTTTGCTATTCTACTGCTTATTTCTGCTGCTCATTGTTGGTATTCGGTTGCGCGTGAGCCCTATTCTTCGATAAATGCTTTTAGCCGATTTGCATGCACGCGTATCGTCTTGCGCTTTATTTTGATTGTATAGTTTACGTCACTGTGTTTTTCCACAATCACGTATGGCCTATCCATTGTGATTCGAGTTTTTTTATCGTCCGCGTCGTTTTAATCGGTTGCGGTTTAATGTTCGCGTGACTCCCTGGTGCCCTCCTGTAGGCGAGTCATGATATTCGTATAGTATCTGCTGCTTTTCCTTTTTGGTATACTCCTTCGGAGTGTTCTCGTCTTGCTGTGTCACATGCACGGCCGATGCCTCCGTTATCGGGTTTCGGCTCAACGCGTCGGCGTTCAGATTACTTTTTCCGGCTTTGTGTACGATCTCGTAGTCGTACTCTTCTAAATCGTTTACTTTTCGAAAATCTATTACTACTCAAAATCTTATTTTGCCCGTTGCGTCTGGTTTTTTTGGTACTGCTATTATGGGCGCGTTCCACTGGCTGGCGCTAGGCTGACTTATTTCGTCATCTAGCATTTTTTGTATCTGCCTTTTTACTTCGGCTTTATGCTTCTCCGGCAGCCGATATGGTTTTACGTTCGCCGGCGCGCTATCGGGTCGCGTATTTATTTCTTGCGCTATTTCCGTAGTCGCGCTCAGTTTATCGCCGTCTAGGTAAAATACGTCGCCGAAATCATCGCAGATTTGATTTATCGCTTCGCGCTCTTCGTTGTTTAAGTGATCGAGCTGTAATTGTTCGCGTAATTTCTCGCGTCGCTCCGTAATGGGCTCGCGTTTCTCGGTCGCGTGTAATGTGAGAACGTCGGCGGGGTCGTTAGCCGGCATGTCCTCTAACGTTACGTGAGGTGTGAGTATCTCGACCGGCTTGTCCGTCACGTTCAAAATGCTGACCGGGCATTTAGATTCGACTGGCTTTACGAGACAATGCCCGATAAAAACTCCGGGAGCAGGTTCGCCGCTTTTTACGATGCCTACTCGGTTATGACCGGTGACGGTTTCCACGATGATTTCGCTGCGGAGCGGTAGAGTTACTTTTCGATATGGTCGAAGTTTGAAAGTGGCTTTACCTATTTTCAACCGCTTCGATGTGTTCGAAATACCGGCCTTGTGTTTAGTTAGGAAATCGTTTCCTAATATTCCCTCACATTCGATAGGGAAGTCATATATCCTTCACCACATACATTGTGTATCGTATTTTCTTATTTCCGAGATCCACTGTCGCTTTTATTTTTCTTAACGTGTGGAATTGGTGTCCAGTTACGCCGAGTAACGCTAACCGTTTTTCCCGCACCATTGTTTTACCTTTTAAATTGCCGACTTTTATTAATGTCAATGTCGCTCCTGAATCTAGCAGCAGATTCATTTCCCCTCTTTCCGCCTTCTGTATAGGCAACCTTATCATATCTAGCGGGCCCACCTTGTGCTTCTCCGTTATCTGTGATACCCTATATGTCTCAGCGGCGCGTGCCTTACTTTTTCTGGGCTTCTCTTCCTCCTCGCTGCTGCTGCTGGAGGATGCGTTCTCGCTAGATTCGTTTGATTTTGTTTTTCTTACTGTGCCTACTGGTACTTTTTTAGCAGCTTCCGTTTTTGATTGGTGCGGTCGCTCAGGTTTCGCCCGTTTAGCGACCAGCAGTCGTTTCGCTTGTGCCCTGTTTTCTTGCAATACGAGCACTCGATGGTGTTGATTCCACCTATCGACATCTATCGGCGCTTACGCTTGTATCCCCTGTAATCGCGAAATTTCTTTTGGCGTTCGCGGTTGTATTCCCTGTAAACGCGAAATTGATTCTCGGCGTTCGGTCGCGGGGGACGCTCGCTATTTCTACGCTCGGCGCGTGCCGTGGTCGGCTTACAAAGTGTTTCGGACTTACAGTACCGCCGCGCAGCGCATGGTGTCCGCTTTCTGCTGTGTCGGAGTCCTGCAGGGCCGCTCCGCTGCTTTGTGTCGTCTCTACTTCGCGGTGTCTCTGCTGCGCTGCTTCGCTGGCTCGGTGCGTCCCTGTGGCGCTTCCTCGGGCTGGCGAGTCCGTGCGGTAGGTCGGGGCCTCTCCGGTGTCGGTGATATGGGGCACTCGGCGACTGCTACCGTTGTTTCACTCACTCACTCGGGATTTGTCTGGCGGTTCCTCTCCGGGATGTACCGCCATTTAAAGATCCGTTCCCGTATTGCAGGCGCAGAACTGGCAGGGTGTCCTCACGTCCGGTTGGCAGGATCCCCCTTGCTGCCACCAATTGTTGTGCCGTACCTTGGATTGCAGGGTCGGCACGGAGTTCTTTTGGATCCGCCGGGAGGAAGGAGAAACACTTTGCCAGATTCTTGGTTGAATAACGTTTAATAAAGTTATTGTTATAATGATACAGGTATCTTCTTATTTCACTGTCCTGACTTGCGGGCGTTCACAATAGAGTAGATTACGGAAGTAACGCTGACAGCTAGGTGTCGCAATTAGGGCGCGGTGACTTTCGCCACACAACAATATCAAAATAGACATCGTCTAATAATTCGGTGTCCTTGGTTAAATTTATACCATTTGGCTGTTTTTTAATATAAATCATTTCCGCGATCAATCTTTTTTGGTAATTATGTTCAATTTCTAAAATGCGTGTATTATCCCAATCGAATAAATGATTGAATTTAGCAATATGTTCTGAGACAACCGAATGTTTGGACTCATCCAGTCTAATATTGTTTTCATGTTCTTTCAATCTAGTATGCAATTGCCTCTTAGTCTGACCGACATAAGAGACATCACAATCCTTGCAACAAAATTTGTATATCACATCGCTGTTAGAAAAATAGGAATTCCTATCCTTCTGGACCTTAATAATGCTACTAATTGTAAGTTTATTAAGAATACGATATCCCACAGAATTTTCTGATTTATTCACAGCTGAAGCAATAATTTCCGAAGTAGATTTTAAATATGGCATAACAATAAAACTCTTTTCTTGTTGGAAACATTCAGAATCATTACAAGTGTTATTGTTATTCTTTAAAGACTGAAGTTTCTTTAATTTATTATTAATATGTATTAATGTATTAAATCAATAGGATACCCATTTCTAAGTAATACGTTAATAACAAAGTTAAATTTTTATTGAAAGATTGAAAGAACATGAAAACAATATTAGCCCTCAGTTACCTCACCTGGGTCTAAGTGCCCCAAGACGTGTTTAAAAATCGCGCCCTTTTTGAACGCGCAGTGGTAGGGACTCCGGACCCGTGGGGGAAAAAAGTTTGAAGGTTCTAGCACTAGCCTGGCCACTTGCGAAAGTCGGTCCGGTCGAAGCAGCCGCGGCAGACAGTGAGAAGTGGGACGCTAGGGTCACTCAGACCCACGTGAGGTAATAGCGTGACAAAAACGATTTCTGTCAAAATTTAAGTAAATAAGTAAATCTTATTAAAAACAATGTATTTATGCAATATAATGATAGGAAAAATATTCTGTGTTGTATAAAAAGTAAAATATTGGATTTTATTGATTTACAGAATCAAATAATATCTAGTAGCTTAGCGTCAAGATATTAATTTTACGGCAGCTGCGACATTCTCAAGTAAACTAGTACAAAACTTTTTTAACCGAAAATGTTTTATTTTTTCATTATAAAGATTATTATTATTATTATTATTATTATACAGAAATGGAGACAATAAGGTCTCACACTCGGTCAACGGCCAATGTGGTACAATCCCATGTGTAACGAACATGTCGCAAAAATATGCAGCACTTGCGCGTCGCAATATAATTTTTTTTCATGTGTCTATTTTTAATAAATAAAGTATTTTTTCATGCATTTTTATTACATTTATTCAACATTTTTACCGATTTTATACAAAAAAACATGAATTTTTACCTCTCTATAGCCGCCATTTTGTATTAGCTATATGAAATTTTTTGAAAAATATTTTGTTATTCTTCTACATGTTTATATTTCATTCTCAAAGTCGCAAGTTCTACGATTTAAAAAAAATCCGTTTTTTAGAGACAATAATATTTGATCGATTTTCTTCAAAAATCATGCAACTTTGCAAAAAAAATATACTTTTTGGAACCAATCGTTATGACGCTAATTTCTTCTTAAAGTACAACTCTTGACCTTTCGAATCATATATAAGAAACCCCTTGTATCTTTTTTTAGTCAGTACTACGTCAATTTTAAAAAAAGCAATTTTTTTTGCTTTTTCAGAAAAACACGTCTTCCTTTTTTTTAAATAACATTTATATTTTTTAACTTGGAATAATCTACCTTGCACAGTCTTGTAGATCTTTAAAAGACACATTAATTAAAAAAAAAAAGACTTCAAATTGATACATTTGTCTTGAAGATACAAGCTGGAGAAAACGGCAAGGGTCTCTCAGACCCTGGTGAGGTAATATCGGGGTGTAAAAACGTAAGGTAACTGAGGGTTAGACTAGAGGAGTCCAAACATTCGGTTGTCTCAGAACATATTGCTAAATTCAAACATTCATTCGATTGGGATAATACATGCATTTTAGAAATTGAGCATAATTACCAAAAAAGATTGATCGCGGAAATGATTTATATTAAAAAGCAGCCAAATGGTATAAACAAGAACACCGAATTATTGGACGATGTCTATTTTGATATTTTGAATTTGTTATCTTAAATGTCTGTTACTGTGCGATGTGAATACTTTGTCAGTCAGCTGTAATTCTTCGCGGTGATCACACGCTTTCGTAAGATGATGGAAAGAATTCATCCTCGTTCTTGTTGTATTGACCGCTTATGTGAGTCCTCTTATTAGTCTATTTTCAGTAAAGAAATTTTACTTTGTCTCTTACGGAATTTTCAAAAAAATTTTCTATATAGATGCCACTAGGTTGGTTTGCGACAAAGAAGATTTTTCAATACAATTATTGAACTCTCACTTTTGGTTTCCATGGACACTCATGGGTCATGCAATGTAGAATACGGCCGATATTGTATGTAACTTTGACGAATATTCGACGATGTACTCTCCGACTTCACTTTGACTATCTGTCCATATTTCATAGGTGAGATCTACTCCGGTTCTTTTATTACTCCAATTCTTTTATTGTAAATTGATACGAGATATTTTTAATGTGTTATTCATCGTTATTTATGGTTTTGAAGAAAGCCAAGTAAGGCTCTAAACGTTAACATGATTGTATATTTTTATTAAAGTTATTAAATTTATTTTCAAAACATCCTTTATTTGCTCGAAATTTGGCCGTTTTTGATTATTTAGCTGTTTTGTTTAGTTAAGCGAGATCATATTGTTGTTTGTAGTATATACGTATGTAAATTTCTCTATGTATTTTATAATATATGTGTGAGGAAGAGAAGTGTGTAGAATACCTTGGCTATACGTATTTCCGCAGTTTGAGCGTTCGTACTGGCGTTGCTTCTCAAACTTTCGACATTCATCTTCTTCGCTTGTTCACGAAGAGCTTTCTCGTGATTAACAACATGGCTGACAATTTGACTATAATAATATACGATGAGAACCATTGGTATACAATAAGAAAAAGTGAATATCGTGGCCACAAAATATTGTATTTCTGGCGTATCTGTCAAATAATCGAAACTGCAGCTCGTCAAAAAGCCTTCAGGCACAAATCGACCCCAGACATGCATTAGTGGCATTAGGGCCCAAGGAATCGTATACGTCCAGATGAGCACGATAAAGAGCAACACTTGACCACGAGATAATTTCCCATCAAGTGGCCGAGCTATAGTACTAATTTTATAACATTATATATATTTAAACATGTGTTTATAAATTATTCCTGGTGAAAAAATTTCTCATATTTTCTCAGAAATTTTGTAAGAATTGAGACATGAAAAATTCTGAAAAATATATATAAATCTTCTCAGATACTATCAGAAATTTTCAAAATATTTCAGTATTTGTATGAAAATTTCTGATAAATTGCAGATTTTTTCATATTCATTTAAATTTTTACAAAGATGTGTTGGCAAGAATAATCTAAAATATGTATTTTATTATTATTTTGCAGAGATAGTAAAGTTACTTTTTAAAAGTAACTAGTTGCCGTTACTGGTTACTGATTCTCAAAAGTATCTCGTTACCGTTACCGTTACTTAAAAAGTAACGATTCGTTACTTTTTCCGTTACTTTTTTGATACTAAAATGAGATTACAGACTAAAACATTTACTTTTGTAATATTTTTTGTTAAAATATTTAAAAGCAATAAAATTATAAATCGCAAGACCACAAAAAATTTAAAGAGAAAGGTTTTATAATGCTTAAAAAGCAAAAAATTTTACTTTTTATTAAATTTATAAATACAGCCAAAGTTATACTTTTTGTACCTTTAATTTTATTAAAAATTTTAACGCAAAAAAGCACAGTGACGAGAGCGCGGCATCAAAGTCGGTATTCATAAAGTTCATTCTTATACTATTACGACTTTGTGATTAGTTTATGATATCTTAAAACTATTCTTGGGACGATTTTAAATATAACGGACTATGAATATCGGTCGAAGACTAAAGATTAAATATACGAAAATATAATGTCATAAATTGTAGATTCAAAATACAAAAAATAACAATAAAAGTAACTATTAAATATTCTTTACTATTAAATATTTGTTACTTAAATATTCGTTACTATTACTGAAAAAATGTAACTACGTTACCATTACAGTTACGAAAAGAAAAAAGTAACGTCGTTAACAGTCCATTACCAAAAAAAAGTACTTGTAACGGAGGGCGGCAGTGTGGTCTAGTGGTAGAGCGCCAGACTCGTAATCTGAGAAACCAGGTTTGAGTTCACTTGAGCACGTAAACATGGAATTTATTTTCCGAAAGCTGCGCCCTCCATGCAAGAAAGACTTTTGTCGGTGGATCAAACTGGGCTCCGTCTTTCGGGAAGAGACGTTAAGCCGTTGGTCCAAAGGGTTAAGTAAGAGGAGAAGGATAGTGATGGATGAGAATTGTAACCCTAAGGGGATCGATTAAAACTTCCAAGTACTTGTAACGGTAACGGCGTTACAAATAATGCGTTACTTTCCAACCCTGTTATTTTTTCCGATTTTTTCTGAAAAATGTTTCAATTCATATAAAAAATCTGAAAAGTTCGGAGCATTCTGAGAAGTCTGAAAATTTTTATAGAAATTCTAATTAATAGTATAAAAAATTCTGAGACATTTTTCCACCATCAGGGATAGCATTAATATTATATCATGAATCAATACATCATTAATAAAATTTAATACATTCTATGTATATGTCCCAGCTAAGACAACATCGAAATAACGCGAAAAATACGTGATTTTGATGACGACAACGTTATGTGACTTAACCCTCCGAGGTCACACCTCTATTTTAATAGTGACGACACTCAGTAGTCGGCACCCAGAATTCAGTCTCATAATTCCAATTAATGTGCACGTAAAAATTCATGAAACATCTTAAGGGTGTTGTTCAAAAATATGTATGGTGCAAAACCCGAAATGTACTCGATGAACAAAAATGTTATAATTTTTGGTCGCGATAAGGAATATACACCGAGGCCATACCTGGGTGGTCACCACCCATAATAATTTTCAAATTGTTTACCAAACATAATTGACATGGCTTAAAGCCTTTCTACTGTATGGATCTTCAAGAGAGCGACTCAAACTAAGAATCCTGGGTGAAGGGACGCTGATTAAATTATAAAGCTTATTTTAAAAATATTGGGCCTGAATTTTTGTCTGGGAGGCCGCCACCCAGTGTGGCCTCGAAGGATTAAATAGAACGTAATTTTGATGTGATTTTAAATACTAAAATAATACGTCGTTACCATTACATTAAAAAGACGTATTGTCAACGTCGAATATATATAGTGTTTTGTGTGTATTCTCAAATATTGACATCCGATAGATAGCTTCCGATGAGATCTGTTTCTCGTACGTAAAATATAATGAACAATAGTATAAGAACGGTACATAAATCACAATCAGTTGTATCGTGGAGTCCACTCTTACAGAAAGATGGCACACACTTTTAAATGCATTATTTTCAACATTGTGTGTACTAATATAAAATGTATTAAAACATAATATTGCGTTCTTATTTGTTTCACCCAATGTCAATAAAACATCCAAAAAATGTCTTTAAGACAACTAAAAGACGTTATTTTTACTTCACTTTTCAAAGTCATTATGATGTTGCAAAAATGACGTTAATAGACTGTGGCATAATTACATCACAAGTACGTCAAAATGACGTCTAATTCATGTTACTAATAACGTTTACAATCCAAAGTCATGTTATTTTGACGTCACCTTATTAGCTGGAATGTAATATACATATAATTGTATTCAATAATGTGATATAATTTTCATTTAATTAAGATTTAAACAAAAGATTGGAACAAAATTGTTGTAATAAAAAATTTGAGTGAAACCAGTACTCATTGCAAAAAATATAGTTTTGATATGACTCATTTTTAGCTTAAAATCAGTAATAGGTAAACTTTTAATAACTTTCGTAGCTTAAACATAGTCTAAATAATTTAAGATTTGATTTTTTAATTTACACTGTTTAAAAAATTTAAGATTTATTTTGAAATTTATATTTTTTAATTATATGGAAATTCTTAGTTGTATAATGAGTGTATTAATTAATTGTTTTACTTAATGAGGATTCTGCAATACCTGTATCTGTCATATGCAATGGCAGCGTTTGTCATACCAGCTCCAATTCCACTGAGCGATCCAATAAAGGCAAAAATCTGACATCCTAAATGACCCGTAGCAAATCCGGTATTAAAGGAATTATATATAAATATAGGTGTCTTGAGCATCATGAAAAAATCGCAAAATGCCAGATTCACCACAAACAAATTTGAAGGAGTTCTTAGTGATTTGGCTCTAAAAACAAAAAAAATTTTTGATATAAAATATAAACAACGTTCGACGTAATAACACATGCTAAGTTTGGACATTTTTAAATTCTAATGTACTGAAGAAAGAGTCACAACTAGATGATAACTGGGAAAATAAAGATTAATTCTTAAAAGATTTTGTTTATTGTTGAAATCTGCATCGTACAGCATTATTATCTAAATTAGACATTATTATTGTCAATATTCAACTGATGGTATGCGAAACTTACGAACAAAATATCCAGATAACCAGTCCATTTCCGAGTAGCGCTACAAAAGTGAAGAGTATGTATACAATGGCCAGCAAATAGTGAAGGGAGGGATTAGGTTCGGGATAGATCAGCCAATGTTCCGGTATATAGACCAATTCTTCCTCAGGGATATTCCATCCCAGCAATCGTGGTGATCCTGCTGATAGAATTCTTGCCTCCCAATGAATACTTCCGTTGAACATGTCGATTTGATAGTGTCTAGCTTTACTTCACTTCTCTGTATTGTTGAATCTTTATATGCGTTGCGGTAATCATAGAACTTCAATCCCACAAATTCATGAAACCTTAATCCATCCAAATCTAAACTTAAATGGCTTCCGACAAAGATCAACTGAAGATAATCCTCAATTTGCTGATGGTCACCGTATGTATGCTGCTGTGTTACGTCAGTTAAATCGAATTATGTATTATAATAGCAGAATCCCTATTGATAAAGCGTTGATTGTGATTGAACAGTTTTTGAGAATTCTTGAATTAAAAGAATATTCAATAGTTTTCATTAAAAATAATTTTTTTTTTTTTTTTTTTTTTTTTTAGAAATTGTATAGAAATACTTATGTTATAATGTGTGTCCATAATAAATTAAAATAGGAAAAATTTCATAATAATTTGTAAAAATGTGTTATCTGTGTGTAGATACTACAAATAATTAATATAATCCTAAAAGTAAAATTTTTTATTTATCTCGAAAAATAATTAATATATACATACACAATACTAAATATACATTAATAACACTAGTTAATAGTTAATATATAACAATATCTATTAGTTCGCTAATCATGGAATCGTATCATAAAAAAATCATATATTATTTTTATCATGTTCTCTGCCTTCTCTCTCAGCAGATTTATCGGTCAAAGTATACGCTGGTAAATAAGATGAAGGGTTATTAATATCCATTAATAATGGATTTTGCACCGTAGTATTTCTATTGCCGATACTCGTGTATCCTTGATCATAAAGTGAGCAATAAGGAATATTGTGCTTTAATAAGAATGCCCACACTTGATTATACGACCAATGCAAGATAGGATTTATACGCATCAACTGTGGCCAGCTCGGATCGGTGGGTGTAAATGCTTGTAAATTTTCGGAACCTGGATCACCTTTCCTTGTACCCATAAGAGCTGCTTTCAAATCATGTTTTTCTTCCAGTAATGTAGATAATGCGGACTGAATCGGTCGTTGCATGCGTATTATCTCCAAACCATAATATTGAGCAGCTGATTCCACGAACGCTTCTACCTATATATATATATATATATATATTAGAATATTAATAAATGCATATAAATTCTATTTGTGAGAAAAAGATAAATTTAGGATAAATAGTGCCTATCAATAGTAAATTGAAAAAATACTTAATAAACGTAGATCGAAGAATCAATCTATCAGATTTAGATTGCTATTCCCGGGAAAAAAAAGATTATATATAATTATATATAATTATATATAAATATATATGATATATTATATGTGATTATATAAGAATTAAATTTCATACTTTATATAAAATTATATATAAGTCCATCTATCATTATATATGGACATATATGTATGTATAATTCCAAATAGGGGAGATCGGAGCGAAGTCGTCGCCGGGGTACAGTCGTCATTGCAATTATCTCGAAATCTGTATGTTGTGTGAACTCGCCATTAATAAGCCCCTTGCACAATAGGCGATAGCGATAGCGACAGCGACAAAGTTGCCGACGAAGCTGTAGCTTTCAGCAGCGAAGCAAAGCTACAGCTTCGTCGGCAACTTTGTCGCTGTCGCTATCGCTATCGCCTATTGTGCAAGGGGCTATACTGTAAACGCGGCTTATGGTGCCCATGCACGTGACCAACGGAGTTTAGTGAGGTTATGTGCCATGTTGTGATTCTTATCGAGGCAAACGTGTTTTCGAAAGTAAAATTTTGTGCGTAGAAAATTTGTAATATCTTAAATATTATTGTCTCCGAATCTCAAAGTAAGTGATTCTAAAGAGTAATGCATGCTGAACACGAATCCAGTGAAGTTTTTTTATTTTCATTGATTTCTAATATTTTATGAACGACCAAACTTGAAACTTGTGTTCGGGGCGAAGTCGTCACCAAGCTATATCATGGAGGCTTCCGGTAAAAATCAAAGTCAAAGAAGCAGCAGTGGTCGGATTTCGGCAAGGACTTGGATAATATGTGCTGCGTGTGCTCAGAGATGACAGATAGAGCTGACGAGAAACGTGCGAACGTAGGGCATATAGTGTGTGCGCTTTTCTTGTAATTATTTTCCGCCATAGTGTTTTTAATTAATGTTTCTATTTTTCTATTAAAAAGTAATTAATAAAATGTATCCTATCATTTTTCATGATCGGAATTATGAATTTTCATTTAAAATTCAGTCCGAGAATGGAGTGACAACTCCGCCCGGGAATTTTGACATTTCAATTTTTGCACCTTTGTCGTTTTCATTCTATACCAGTTGAACAAAGCGACGTAAACCAAAAATGTCCGTATAAATTTTGTAGCCAAGGGTTCACTCTTTACAACGGTATACCACATTTTACTAAAATTATTTCTTTTGTTGTTAAAAATCAGCACCAAAAAAATAGTGACAACTTTGGTCTCGGTCTCCCCTATAACTAGATATGAACAATAGATCATATATCCACTCATGTATGGATACATATAAAGATTCATATGGAAGTATATATAACTCTATATGATTATATTATAATTTCATATATAGCGTTATATATAAAAAGCAAAACCGTACTTATATATGATATATATAATATATATAATTATATATGACTATATATAATTATACATGGGCGATTAAAATATATTTAAATATATATAATTTTTCATATACAATTTGACATGATTATATATGACTTCTTATAATTTATATATAAATTATATATAAATGCGTTTATCCACGTAGATTATATATAACACAACACACATGTGCATTATATTTATTACACTTTTAAATTCGGATTATCCGATAGATGGCATCCGATAGAATTTGTTTCTCGTATTTAAAATTTGACGAACAGTGGTATAAGAACGCGGTATCAAGAGACACGGCAGCGTCTCACGCCAAACAGCGCCAAGTTATAATATGGGATAAATCACTTCACTTTTGATTTTATAGCTTTTGAAAAATATACACTTAATTTATCAATACTTTATTCTTATTGAAGTTAACAGTTCTTTTTCAATATATATTGACCCCTTGTGGGGTTGTCAGTCCCCCATTGGGCGCCTCCCCAGGTGGCGGATCGGGGAATGCTCGCTGGCTTGCCAGAGGGTACCGGGGAAATAAAATTCCCGGGGTGGACCAAAACTGACACAAATCATGGACAATGGACAAAACAAATATGGAAAATACCCCAGGTGGTAGGCCAGGCAATGACCTGGAAAATCCACTCTCCATGGAGACAGGCCTCAAGGATTCTGGGGGAGGCCAACCATTGTTTGGATTAACTACAATTACGCCAGAAGCGACGGATGTGCCTCAAGGGGTGGAGACGTCGTTTTTGCCTCAAGAAATAGCGACTCTAACGCAACAAAAGCAGACTTTGACTAGAGAAAATCAAGATCTCATTCAACATAGCCAGCTGAAAACGACTAACGAATTAATACTGTACAACCAACTAAAAGCAGTGGAACAAAGGATTGCTCACCTGGAGGTCACGGTTTCACAGCTGCAAAGTCATCTTAAAAAGGATGGATACAATCCATCATATTCTACTGATGAAGCAGAATTTGATGATGATGCGCGAGAGAAAAAGGACGTCAACAAGGAAACGGAGTACATACTAGTAAAATCCAAGAAAGCATCAAAGAAAAGGAAAGCCTCCAATTCTCCAGAAACATCCCCTTTAATTAGACCGGGGGCATTAAAACAAGGTGAACAACAGCGCCTAAACAAAGGAATGAGGGAACAAGCACCGCCACCAATCTATGCTGTTGGGATCAAATATCATGATCTTGAAAAAATAATTGGACCTGCTAATTCAAAGGTTAAAATCACTAGCCAACCGCATCCTGAACAGTTCAAAATCAACTTTATCGATCATGCGGAATATAGGAGACTCTCGAACTTGTTTAATGAGAACAAAATAGAATAGTACACGTTCTCAGACAAGCAAAATAGACCAATACGAGTCATGGCAAGGGGTCTTCATGCTGAGACTGATCCGGAATCTATTAAAAACGACTTAATGAGAATGAACTACAAGATTGCCAATGTAGTAAACATACTCGGATATCGATATTCTACAGATGAAAACGGGAGACATAGAACTAGTGACGTGAAAATGCCCCTAAGACTTTTCAAACTTGCCTTTGATAAGAACGAGGATGTTAGTAAAATCTATGCGTTAAATGTACTATGTAATCAAAAAGTGAGCATAGAGCCTGTGCGAAGAAATCATCAGAAAATAGTGCAATGTAAAAAATTTCAAGGATACACCCATGTTAAAAATAATTGCCACAAAGCTGCACGCTGCGTTAAATGCGCTGGTCACCACTACACAAAAGATTGTATTAAGGACCGCTCCACTACGCCAAAATGTGCCAATTGTGGGCAAGGACATACAACAAACTACAGAGGCTATATGGTTGCCGTAGAATTACAAAGATTACGAGATAAAAATAGAAAAGGTAAACAGGGAGTGCTAAACTCACAAAAAAAGTCAATTAAGGAACTTCAAGCAGCACAACAATCCCGCCAAGCAGAAAAATTTAAATCGAAAGCAGACGTTACAACTGCAAAGGTATGCTATGCAAACAAAACTGCAAAAGAAACAGTTAATGAGGAAAAGTCTCAACCGGAACAGTCAGCATGCCATGATATGGCAAACTTTATGGCTAGGCTTGACCAATTCATGGCCTCGCAAGATAAGCTCAATGATATGTTTATGACTATGTATCAACAAACTGTGAGCAGTAGGACTGCTCCAAAAAAGAAATAAAATAGCAGGTTCCATTCGAATTGCTGCATGGAACGCTAACGGCCTCAAACAGCGTAACCTAGAATTAGCGCTGTTCCTGGACAGTCAAAAAATTGACATTTGTCTTGTAGCTGAAACTCACTTTACCAAGGAGACGGTAGTGCGATTCAAAGGATATAAAGTCTATCACACGCCACATCCATCCAACAAATGCAGAGGAGGCTCAGCAGTGATAATTAAGGAAAATATTAAACATCATGAGGAGTTGAAATTATCCTCCGAAATGATCCAAGCAACAACCGTAAGGATTTATATCAGGAAACTTCAGTGCAATATAACCGCAGTGTATAGCCCTCCAAGACATAATATTATGGCGGAGGATTATATTGAATTTCTGCAATCTTTAGGCAGTCGGTTTGTGGCTGGCGGTGATTACAATAGCAAGCACACAAGCTGGGGTTCGAGAATAATAACTACCAAGGGAAGAAGACTTTATGAAGCGGTTCAGACATTATCATGTCACGTCCTATCAGAAGGAACTCCTACATATTGGCCTTCTGATCCGAACAAATTCCCGGATGTTATTGACATGTTCATATGCAAAGGGATATCAACTAGCTTTACAAAAGTAGAGAGGTCATTTGATCTCAGTAGCGACCACACGCCTATCGTTCTTACTCTGAGTGAAACTGTGATAACTAAACGACCAGTATTGGCGCTCACCAATGGGATGACTGACTGGGAAGGTTTTAGCGCATATTTAGAAAACTCAGTTGTTCTCAACGTCCCGCTCACAACTAAAGAACAACTTAAAAATGATATAAAGTTGTTTACAGAACAAATACAGCAGGCTGCTAAAAACTGCACGCCAGAATTGAAACAGCGAGTACCAGGAAAAAATTACCCCCTGGAAATAAAACAGTTGATATTGGATAAACGAAGGGCACAAAGAATATGGCAACAGACAAAACATCCTGCCGACAAAACCATCTTCAATAATCTTAGTCAGCAGCTGAAAAGATTACTGAATGACATCAAGAACGAAGAAATTGCAAGTTACCTTGAAAATCTTACTGATGATAAAAATACCAATTATTCGCTATGGAAAGCAACCAAACGCATTAAACGCCCCATTATCAACGCTCCACCGATCAAGAAAACAATAACATCTGGGCGAGAAGCAATCAGGAGAAAGGTGACGTACACACGGATCATCTTGACAAAGTGTTTCAATCACATCCGAGACAGACAGCGAAAGAAAACCTTACCCCTGAAGACAGCGGAGATGAAACGCTCATTACTCCAGCCTCACCTAAAGAAGTTTGGGAAACTATTAAGCACTTAAATCCGAAGAAAGCTCCTGGTTACGATATGATCACAGTGCAAATGTTGAAAGAATTACCATTCAGCAAAATAATGAAACTGACACACATATTCAACGCCTCGTTCAGACTGCGGTTTGTCCCTAAGTAATGGAAAATTGCTGAAGTTATCACAATTCTAAAACCAGGTAAACCGCCTGAGGAAGCGGCGTCTTACAGGCCAATCTCCCTGCTGCCGGTTATCTCCAAAGTTTATGAGAAACTTCTATCGAAGAGGCTTAAGCTCATAATCAAAGAAAAACGACTTATTCCTGATCATCAGTTCGGGTTCCGTGACAAACATTCCACGATTGACCAAGTGCACCGAATAATTAGGGATATCAAAAAAGCTTTCGAAAAGAAAAAAGTTTGTTCAGCCATCTTTTTGGATGTTGCGCAGGCCTTTGACAAAATGTGGCATAAAGGACTTAAGTTCAAGCTTCGCAAGTTTCTACCAAAAGCACTCAGTTTGCTGTTGGAATCGTATATTTCAGACCGATGTTTTCGTGTCCGTTACGAAGACGCATTCTCCAGCTTCAGGAAAATTGCAGCTGGTGTTCCGCAAGGCAGTGTACTGGGACCGATCCTGTATCTACTCTACACTGCCGATATTCCTAAATGTCAAAATACAAGGATAGCCACTAGGATAGCACTTACGCTGACGACACTTCAATTTTGGCGACTGGAACTGATACGCGATATGCTACTAATAAGCTCCAACGCGCTGTCAATAAGATTACGGATTGGGCTAAACGGTGGCGTATCAAGTTCAATGAAAGCAAATCACAGCATATCAATTTCACCAACAGACAGGAGTCCCCACTTCCAATTACTCTTAATCAACAGCGCGTACCTTATGCTAATACAGCGAAATATCTTGGCATGACACTCGATGCTAAGCTTCGTTGGAAAGAGCATATCCTGATCAATATTAAACAACTAAAGTCTATTAAAAAGAAGTTATATTGGATGATAGGGTGGCAATCCAAACTGTCTATCCATAACAAACTCATGTTATTCAAACAAATCATGAAACCGGTTTGGACCTATGGCATACAGTTTGGGGCTGTAGCAAAGCGTCAAATATCAATAAAATACAGATCTTTCTAAACAAAGTACTGCGAGACATTGTCAATGCCCGCTGGTACATGAGAAACGCAGATATTAGAAAAGATCTCAACATTACTACTGTTGAAGAAGAAATTACCAAGGCAGCTAGGAGACATGAACTACGCCTGGCAAATCACCGAAACATCGAAGCTGTACGACTACTAAACATCAGAGGACAGCTGAGACGACTTAAGAAGACTAAGCCTACTGACTTATTTCAGCGAAGAACCAATGAGTGTAGTCCGGCCACGTTATATTAAGTGGAACTGTGTCAGGTGTTTGCATGTTATCGTGAGATGGCGAGCATACTGAATCTCTCAAACTCTCAAAGAAAAGTCATAAAACGGTCAAGAATGACTGGTTTGATTTTAGTATGTCTACCCAGACAACTTAAACAAAAATATATATATATATATATATATTGACTATGTACGGTCATATATGATTATATATATTTACATATATGTAATCTCATTATACGTATATGTTTATATATGATTATATATAATTATATATGATTAATGATCATATAGAGACAAAATTCATATATAATTGCATTATATATGAATTATAATCATATATATTTATATATAATTATATATAATCTTTTTTTCACGGGTTGATAAAGCTAGAGACTCTCAAGTAAGAGTCTGGCCACTGATCGACTGTGTGACGATTGGTGTTGCCAAATCATGGCAGAACCAATCCAAAAAAGTGTGCAAATTAGAAACTTGCATATTGCTTCCCTATCATTACAGATCGCTACCATTGCTCCTATTTTATTTAGCTCACAAAGCTCCTCTTATGAGGAAACTTGTATTTTATTTGATGCATAATTATTATTAATATTTATTATGTATTTATTTGGCTTCCTCATAGAGAATGCTTTATAAGCGAAATAAAACAGGAGTAATGGTAGCGATATGTAATGATGAGGAAGCAATGTGCAAGTTTCTAATCTGCACATTTTTTAATTTTAAATTTAACCTTTTTATAAATTGAAGGTTCAGCTTATTGTTAGTAGCACAAGTGGGGTTTTACAATCAACGCAATGTTAAATCTATGTTGACTATGGGAGTTCAGACTACATGGTCCATGTATAGACTTCGCATATGGATCTTCGATTGCGTATAAAGCTGGATCTAATCAACCAAATCTTAAAGAATTATATATGAAATAAAGGTAGCACAGGTAGAGGGAGAAGTGAGACGCAGTTAGGCAGAGATGAACGAAGAGAAAGAAAGCGGAACGGAGATAAAGAAAGCGATAGATAAAGTAAAAGAAAAGGATAGAGGTAGAAGAGGGAGTACGGGGAGCACGGGAACTTTAGAAAAGTTTTGGAAAAGAAAGAGGGATAATTTAGATAAGAGTGGGGGGGAAGAGAAGAAGGTAGCTTTTAAGAGAAGCAACATGACGGCAAGGTCGCCTAAATCGGAAACGGAGATAGGTGAGAAAGAGCTGAGGGAGATAATTAGCGAATTGAAAGAGGGTTTTTAGGAGCATGAGAGAAGAGTTAAGGGAGGGTTTCAAGGAGCAAGGAAGGGAAGTAGAGAAAATAAGGAACGAGTTAAGAGCGCGAGAGGAGAAGTGGAGCACAGAGAGAGAGGAATTTAAGAAGAGAATATATAGATAATTTGAAACGAAAACTGGAAGGGATGAGAATGGAGTCTAAGGAGGGAGGTCACGAAGGAGGAAAAGATGCAGAAGGAAGCGGAGGACTGAAAGGGGGAGGGGAGAGAGGAGCCTGATTGGAAGGAGAGGGTGGAAATGCTGGAAAGGAGGTATGAAATTAAGGAGAGGGGAGAAAGGAAGAGAAACGTTGTGATAAAAGGAGTAAAAGAGAATGCGGGAGGAATAAAGGGGGGAATAGAGGAGGTGATGAAAAAGATAGGAGTGGAGGTTAAAATAGAGGAAATCAGAAAAATAGATGCGAGAAGGAGAGAGAAGGGAGGTATGGCAGTGGTAAGAGTAGGAAGTGAGGAAGAGAAGGCAAGAATAATGAGAAATAAGTGGAAATTGAAAGATGAAAATACTTGGATTGAGGAAGATCTAACATGGGAAGAAAGGAGGATAAGAAGAAGATTAATTCAAATTGCATGGAAGGCAAGGGGAGAGGGTAAAAGAGTGCGGATAGGGCAGGGGAAGGTATGGATAAATAGGTGGGTATGACATGAGGTAAGAGACATGCTCAGCGATAGTAGAGGGAGGTGTTGGGAAGTAGAGAAAGGGAAAAAGGAAGAAGACAAGAGAGATGAAGGGCAAAATCAGGGGGAGTAAAAGAGGGAGAGGGATCGGACAGGACAGATATAAAAAGAGTAGAAAAAGAGAAGGAGAAGAGGGAGGAACTAGAAGAGAGAATGAGAGAGGTGGAGGGGAAGGAGGAAGAGTGGGGGAGAGAGAGGAGGAAAGGAGAAGGAGGAATGAAAGGAGTAGGAATGGAGACGAGGGAATATAAGGTGAAAAGGTTAGAAGGGGGATGTAGAGAATGGTAATACGGAGGTTAGAAAAGAAGAAGAGAGGAGAAGTAAGTCAGTTTAGAGGATGGTATTCTGGAACGTAGCTGGTTTGGAAAATAAAGATAAGGAATTCTGGAAAGGGCTGAAGAAAAAAGATGTGTTAGTCATGGTTGAGACTTGGGTAGGAGAAAAGGGCTGGGAAAGAATAAGGGGAAGGATCCCAAAAGGGTACGAATGGGGAGTGCAAATGGCGAAGAAGAAGAATAAAAAAGGGAGAGCAATAGCAGAGATGATAATGGGAATAAGAAAAGGGATAAAAGAGAAGAGAACGGAAATAGAAATAAATAGGGAGGGTTTGATAGCGGGAAAGGTTAGGATAGGTGACGAGAACTGGAGTATTATAGGGGTATATGCAAAGAAAGAGGAGATGGAGATCTTACAGAAGTTGGGACATATAATGGAAAAGAAAGAAGAAGGAAGGTTTACGATAATTGGGGGAGATTTTAATGCGAGGACTGGACAAGAAGGTGGGAGGATAGAGGAAGAGGAGGCGGAGGACGGTTGGAAGGGGGAAGAAATTCAAAGGATAAGAAGATAGACAGAGAGGGGAGGTTGCTGGTAAAATAGCTTAGAAGAGAGAGGATGGGAGATTTTCAATGGAAATGTGAGAGGAGACGAGGAGGGGGAGTTTGCTTTCACGGGGGGAAGAGGAGATACGGTGATTGACTATGTAATAGGGGAAGGAGAAGTAAGACAGAAGATAGAGAGCATGATAGTGGGGGATAGAGTGGACTCGGATCATCACTCCTTGGAAATAGTATTAAGAAGGGGAAACGAGGAGGAAGGCAAAAAAAGAGAGTGAAAGAAAAGAAGCAGGGGGGTGGAACGAGAAAAGAGCAAAGAGGTTTATTGAAAAAATAAGAGAGGTGGAAGAAAAAGTGGAAGAGTTGAATAAGGAATGGGAAGAAATGGAAGCAAGAATAACAAAGGCAATAAAAGGGGTAGAGGAGGAGATGGAGGGAAAGAAGAAGGAAAAGGTGGAATGGTGGGATAAGGAGTGTCGAGAAGTGAAGAAAGAGGCAAGAAAAAAATTAAGGGATTGGAAGAAAGAAAGAAGAGAGGGCAGCGCTTACAAAGAAAAGAGGAAGGAGTTTAGGGAGCTGTGTAAGAGGAAGAAGGAAGAAGAGTACCAGAGATGGGAGAGAAAAGTGGAGGGAGCAAGGAGGGAGGCGGAGGTATGGGAGATAGTAAATAAGGAGAGAAAAAAGGAGGGGAAATGAGGAAGGAATAGAACAGGAAGAATGGAAAGAACACTTTATGAAGTTGTTGGGAGGAGTAGAGGGAAGGGTGAGGATGGGGAAGGAAGGTGGAAGGGAGGAAAAGGTAGGAGAGGAGGAAGAGGAGATAAGCCTAGAAGAAATGGGAAGAGTTATAAGGAAGTTAAAGGATGGGAAGGCAATGGGAAGGGATGGGATTCCAGGCGAGGTTTGGAAACAAGGGGGGAAGGAGTAGGAGAATTGGGCATGGAAATATATCAACAGGATATGGAAGGGGGGAGGATGGCCGAAAAATTGGAACGAGGGAATAATCGCGCCAATCGTAAAGAAAGGGGAAGGAAAAAGGGTGGAGTATAGAGGGGTGACAATAATGCCGTCTTTATATAAGGTGTACACGGTCATTCTGGCGGAGAGGTTAAGAGAGGAGTTAGAGGGAAAGAGAATAGTACCACAGAATCAGACAAGTTTTAGAAGGGGGATGGGAACTATAGACAACATCTATGTGCTGAACTACTTGGTGAACAGAAGGTTAGAGAAAAAGGGAAGAAAATTGATAGCATGTTTTGTGGACCTGAAGGCGGCGTTTGACTCGGTGGATAGAGGAGTGCTAATAAAAGCTATGAGAGAAAGGGGAATAAGAGAAGGACTAGTGAGAAGGACGGAGGAGATTCTAAGGGAGACGAAAAGTAGGGTAAGGGGGGAAACAAAATAGGAGAAGTGTTCTGGACGGGAAGGGGGGTAAGGCAGGGGTGCCCTTTGAGCCCGTTACTGTTCAACGTATTACTAACGGATTTGGAAAAGAAAATGGGTAAAGTTAAATGGGGAGGGATAATGCTAGGAGGTAAGAGGATGTATACTTTGGCTTATGCGGATAATGTAGTGCTAATTGCGGAGGACGAGGACTAAATGAGAAGCATGCTAGAAAGACTAGAAGGGTACCTGGGAAGGAAGAAATTGGAACTGAACGTGAGGAAAACAAAAATAATGAGGTTTAGGAAAGGTGGAGAAAGGGATAGTAAGAGAAGGTGGAGATGGGAAGGAAAAGAGTTAGAAGAGGTGAGGGAATTTTGGTATTTAGAGTACGTGTTTCAAAGGAACGGAGGACAGGAAGCGCAAATAAGGGAAAGGATCAAGAAGGAAGCCGCAGTGATGGGGAAGGTCTGGGGGATAGGGAAGAGGAGATTTGGGAAAGACTGGGGAAAAAGACTGTGGCTTTTTGATAGACTGGTGTGGACGGTGTTAAGATATGGAGCGGAAATACGGGGATGTAGAGAAAGGGAGGGAATGGAAAGGATGGAAGAAAAGTATATCAGATGGATCTTGGGAGTAGACGGGAGAACACCGTGGTATCTTGTTAGGGAAGAGTTGCAAAGGAGGAGGTTAAGAGGGAGAGCAAGAATGAGGGCATGGAGATTTGAGAAAAAGTTAGAGGGTAGAGGAACTGAACTGGCGAGACTATGTTGGGAAGAGCTGAAGGAAAGGAAGAAGGAAGGGAAAGCAGGCTCAAGCTGGGAAAGAGAGAGAGGAAAGTTCTTCGAAGACAGACCCAAGTAGCAAAGTGACGTCAGAAGACGACAAAATGACGTCTATTTTTAGTCATTTTTGGTCCATGACGTCAGAGGCTAATAATGGACGTTTATAAGACGTCATTTCTTAGACCATCTAAAGACGTCATTTTGAAGACGTCTTAAAGTCGTCCAAATAACGTCTTTTTGCAACATAACTATTTTTATTTTTTAATGTTATATATAATAAAATAATAAAATAAAAATCAGAAAATTAACTACAATATATTTATTTCGCAATTTTATGATTAAAGCGGTGAATTTATGATATAATTAAGTGATTATAGTGTAAGTGGTTACATATATGCAATGAGTAAACTATTTTCTTGACCGACATATTATTTAAATTGTATGTAATAATCATTTCGATTTCGTTTTGTTTAGCGCCGATTGCGCCCGCATTCCTATCTGCGCACAACCCAGCGTTTCGACACTACTTTTCACGCTTGCGCTAATCTTGTTCATTGTCACGCGATCGGCGGTCGTCTCACTGTTGCCGCGATCGAGAAGATCGGCTCGTGCCGGCAATGATTTATTAACTGTGCTCACGGTAATACTCTCGTTCATTATAGTTTACGCGGATGTCTCTTGTTTCATAACTTCATTTCTTTTGTGTCGCCTCGTGTTTCAGTAACTCGTGCCGTGCGGTAATACCGTGATAAAAGTTCGTCCGGTTACACGAGTTAACGTTGTCGTGATTGTATTATAAGAGCACGTGGCGGTTATCGTCAGTGTGCATAGCTCGATTGTTAATTGCAGTCCCGCGTTTATGGTGTTCTCTGTGGCATTTCTCTGTGTGTGCACATCGAGTTTTCTCGACACAATGAGACGTGTTCGTGCAAGTGCGCTTTGTACAGTGCGTTAAGGACATTCAAGGACAGAACTGCATTACAACGTAGAAGATATTGTTCTATCTAGTTTTTTGGCACCCTCATTTCAGCTTTTCGTGAATTCGATCTGCTCAGATACCTGACATTACCAAGATTTAACAACCTTACACATGCATTACAGTTATTTTTACCCGGCAGTAATATAATTTGTAACGATGCACCCCCAAAAGTGCATCGTCCCGACACGAACACCTGGCCGAGACCGCCCGGCCGACCATCCGCAAGGCGAAGACAGGGCACGGTGTGCCTACTTTATTTTAATCGCTAGCATGTATTGGCAGGAAGTCCGCGAACGGACTTAACGCAGCAACCGCCTCACCGCGCCGAGCGGTGTCGAAGGCGGCCGAAGACCGCTGAGCGCGATCGCGGCGTCGGGGCGCCGTAATCCCCGATCGTTCCGCCGCACCAATTCGGCGTTCGCGATCACCGTCGCTGCCCCCACCACGACGCGACGCCGCCGCGACGCCGCCGCGACGCGTATATAAGCCCGGCGTCGCTGGCACAATTCGCGATTCCTGATCATCCGTCTCACCGACCACACTGATCCTGAGTTTCCACAGTAAGCCAGTCCGACAGAAGGTAGAGCGCCTCCGGCATTCTCTGTCTTCGCCGAGCGTGTCTCGGCAAACGACCAGCTTCCGCGATCATTTGCTTATCCAAAGCCCGTCCGCAAAGAAGGTAGAGCGCCTCCGGCATTCTCTGTCTTCGTCGAGCGTGTCTCGACAAACGACCGGCTTCCTCCCCGAGGATATCCGAATGGGGGCAGAGCGCTTCGCTGCCTCCACCGCGCGCTTCTCGATCGGAGACCACTCCACCCCTCGACGCTTGCAGTCGGCCACCACCGAACGCTTCCCGGTGGCTGTACTCGCGCCGTTTCTCCTCGCGCTAGCCGCTCGTAGCCACTGCCGAGTGTTTCTCGGTGGTCGATCTCGCGCTAAGCTCGATTCCGCCGCCAACCGCGCCGAATTACCGCGGTCTTGCCCGCGCTTCGCGTATCCGCGCCGCGCGCCATTTCCCCGCGCTCCGAACCGCACCGCCCGGGAAAATCGACTCCGCCCGTACTGATACTCATTGTAACGCGATTCGGCCCGCGAGGCCGCCAAAAGTCCTGGCTCCGCCCCGTATGTACCGCGAGTTACCGCGCGCCGCCCGCGACACATCACTCATTGTATCTATCATAATCGTTCTTTGCTATTAAATACACGTTGTTATTTTGTTAAACCGGACGAATACGCTTCATTTTGTCGGCACCCACCTTGCCTCTGTCCCTCCGCGCCTCCGTCGAACCTAGACCCGCCGCGAGCTAGATCCGCGCTTCGACGACAGGTTGTTTTAAATTTATAAGTAAGTAATTTAAATAATTTTTTATTGTAAAGTTTATATGTATATTATTGAAACTAATTTTGTGTGTGAAACTATTTTTCTCGTGTCTTAATTTTTAACAGATTATACACATTATTACATGTCATAATTATGTTCCATGCTTAGCATTAGGATGGGACAGTAAACTGAACATTCCAAGTAAGTTGATTAATAAAAATAAAAATAGATAGATATGTAAAAACAAAAATAGATATATCAGTTTATTTGTCGATAAAAAATTATCAATATTATCAATAAATTGAATTTAAAAAAAGCAGCGAGGAGAATAAATTTATTTGCAATTTGTAAATGTATTTAACTTTTTATAACAGAACTAATTCGTACTGATCAAAAGTATATTCAAATCTTGCGATTTCTTTAGATTAAACGAGGAATTCCGGGATGTACGGTTACAAGACCTTCGGATTATTGCGACTCTCGACGTGGGTGGTTTCGGAAGAGTTGAATTAGTTCAAATTGCCGGAGACAGCACACGATCCTTCGCTCTTAAGCAAATGAAGAAGGCGCAGATTGTCGAGACGCGACAGTAACAGCACATTATGTCAGAAAAAAGGATCATGAGCGAAGCGGATTGCGATTTTGTAGTCAAACTTTTTAAGACTTTTTAAGATCGAAAGTACCTCTACATGCTGATGGAAGCTTGCTTGGGTGGCGAGTTATGGACCGTTCTCAGGGACAAGGGACATTTCGATGATGGTACTACGCGCTTTTATACTGCATGCGTTGTGGAAGCATTCGATTATCTGCACTCCAGAAACATCATCTATAGAGATCTTAAACCGGAAAACTTACTTTTGGATAATCAAGGGTAAGAATACATTCATCTGTATAATAATGATGTATTATTTTTAAAAAATTAAGGAATTTTTACGGACATATTAAGATATTATTATTTTCAATACATCGAAAAACAGATGCTCCGTAGTACTTAGCAGATGGATTTAGATTTCATTGTATTATTATTATTATTTTTTAGATATGTTAAACTTGTGGATTTCGGTTTTGCCAAACGGTTGGATAACGGAAGGAAGACGTGGACTTTTTGTGATACACCAGAATACGTGGCACCGAAAGTCATTCTAAATAAAGATTATGACATAAGCGCCGATTATTTATTGGTCCCTTGGCGTTCTCATGTTCGAATTACTTACGGGTACGCCTCCTTTTACCGGCGCTGATCCAATGAAGACGTATAACATTATCTTAAAAGGAATTGACGCCATAGAATTTCCCAGATCCATCACGCGTAACGCAATGGCGCTCATCAAAAAGCTTTGCAGGTAAATTATGATACGCTTTTACGTATTGGAATATTTCATATATATTCTTGGGTAAATATTTATAGCATAACAACATGTTTGTTGACTGCAATACGAATGTTAAACATTCAAATTTCTCGAACAATAAACAAATTACTTTATGTGTTTTCAAGGATAATCCGGCAGAATGTCTTGGATATCAAAGAAGCGGCATCAGTGAAATACAGAAACACAAGTAAATATATTTCTTAGCATTTTAAGGATATAAAAGAATATTATAACAATTTATTTTTATGAATCCATTACAAATGGTTTGATTGGCTTTAATTGGAAAGGTCTGAAAACGAGGACTCTGGATCCCTCAATACTACCCCGAGTTCAAGGCTCTACAGACACTGCAAATTTCGATGCTTATCCAGCTGATTCTGATCCACCGCTACCCGACGATATTTCCGGTTGGGATAATGATTTTTAACGCAAAAAGTTCAAGGGACTACTATTTAATATTCGCGTTTTTACTAGCAGGAAATTGTAATAGGACGTAACGATCTCTCGATCATACGAGATAATTGGCGACACCTGCATTTATTTATACTTTTCTCATACTACGTGATATACAGATTAGGGTAGACCGGGGCACGTTGTCACACATTTTTTTCAATATTTTTTGTATTTTTTACATTCAATATTTAAGAGTACTTTGATATGCCAAAATTTCGAGTGAACCCTCAGCTTCAATTAGACAGTATCGAATTTTGTGTGATTGTTACTCTACAGTTGTTACATAACAATAAATAACGACAAATCGCTTGTGACAACGTGCCCCGTGACCGGGGCACGTTGTCACATCAAATGTAATTGCATGCAAAATGTAATCCAAACTGTATACAACGTAAATATCAATATATTATAGTGCGCTGCAATGTAAAAAAGTAAAATCTTTCACAGAAACATTTATTTTATTTCAAAAAAGTACAAAAAGCACGAAGTTTTCGTCCTAATCTAAATAGGCAAGAATTCCACTCGAATGCGCAACTTATTGATAAACATTTTTTCTTTTATAATCATGTCGGTGATTAAACATAAAATATTTTTATTCGTTATCGTTATCCGAAGATTCGCAATAGATTCCCATCAAATTCGTGACAACGTGCCCCGAGGGCATTTTTTTACTTCAAACAGCCTCATGTCCGACACGTTTGAGATATTCGTAAGGTTAGGTACTGCACGCGGTAGGTAAAAGTACATACTTTAAGATAATATAAAGGTCTATTCTAAAAAAACATAAGCTTCATGTCCAGTACGTTGAATATTAGACAATAAAATTTTACTTACGGTCGCAAAAAACTTTCAAGTTGATTTTACGTCAACACGGCTGGCGCAATCTCAAGACTGTAAACACACCAAAGATGGGCATACACTAACACATTTTGGGAATGACGGGTGCTGCCCTCCGGTTATTAGTTTTTTAAATAAAGCCAAAGTGACAACGTGCCCCGCGTGACAACGTGCCCCGGTCTACCCTACAGTCGCATATTATCATATTTTTACATTTTTTTGTCATATCTCGCAGTATAATCGTGATTCGAACGAAGAAAACTGCATTGTGATAAAATTTAGAATTTTTATGAATTTTGGATGATATTAGCAAAAATTTAAAAAGAAAGCTTTAGTGCTGCGAATCTTGTATTTATGTCGCGTTTAGCGGGCTCTAGAAATATCTTCTCCAGTGTTACACATTGTAATAGGATACATATGCAAGTGTCAAGTGCCATTATTACCTCGAAGAGGTAAATTCATACATGTCATACTTATGCTCAGAAACGCGGTCACACGCAAGAAACAGTCAGCTCAAGTCCAAGGGACCTCTTGCCATCCATTTAACTTGTCAGAATGTGCATGTGTAGCTCGATCGGTCAGATGTTAAATTTTTTATGGCAAGTTCATTGTTGTTTGATTTACTTTTTAGAGTTTATTGTAATAATTATATTTTAATTAATTATAAATAACATGACTATTGTAAATAATGAATTATAAATATCATATAAATTTTAAATGTGAATTTTATATTATGCAATTACATGAACGAATACTACCTTTTAAACATAAACAAAGTTTTATTAATAACAACATATGACATATCAGTTTTGAACATCTTCTTGACAGTTATAACATGACCACTGCATAGTTATCATAAAACATGTTGGAAGGAAAAATATCCCCTCAACATGTTTTATGGTGACTATGTATACAGTGGTTATGTAATAGCTATCAAGAAGATGTCTAAAACTGATGTTGATTAACTCATATATTGATTGTTAAAACATCAAAGTTTCGTCAATTAAGTCATATATTGGTCCTATTCTTGCCGTCATTAAGACGTCAGAAAATGACGTCGCGAGGATATGACATATCGACGTCATTTTCGGGTCTCACGAGACCTATGTAGGACGTCAGATTGGTCATTTTGTGACTAAAATTCACCGTCATTACGACGTCATTTTGCTACTTGGGAGGAGTAGAGCTAAAAGAGTTGGAAAGGCTGAGAGGAGATGGTGGAGATGAATGGTTTCTTAAGATGTTTGGAGGAGATAAGGAGACGCAAAGGAAAGAGAGATGGGAGAAGACCGAGAAATCAGAATATAATAAATGGTACAAGTTAATAAAAGGGGAGGGTATGCCGGGATATCTGAAAAAGGGATGGGGAGAGAGCAGATAGAGAAGGGTGGCGAGATTTAGATTAAAAAATGAGATGAGAGAAAGCAATTACTAGGAAGTGGAAGAGAAAAAAAATGTAGGTTATGTGAACATAGGGAGGAATCGTGGGAGCATGTATGGGAGGAATGTAGGAGATGGGAATCAGGAAATGGAAGTTGGCAGGAAGCGGTGGAATGGGTATTGGATAAGGAAGGGAGAGGAGAGGAATGGATGATAGAACTAGAGAGGGAAAGAATGGGAGGAAAAGGGGGGTCGTAGAAGTTAGAAGAAGGAGGTGAAAAGAGAAGGGGAGAGAGGGGAGGAGGGTGAGAGAGAGGGGAGGGAGTGGAAAGTAGAGAAAAGGAGAAGTGAGTAATTAAAGTGCATGTTACAGATTTTATCCAGGATGGAGCGCGAGGGGAGATCAATAGCAGAGGCAGTCGAAAGGATTGTAAAGGACAAAGTAAGAAAGATGTTGAAGGAGAGGAAGGAGGACGATAGAAAAAAAGACGAGAGGATGGAGGAGCTGGAGGAGAAAATAAGGAGATTGGAGAGAAAGGTAGAAAGATTGGAGCAAGGTGGAGGCAAAAGGAAGAGGGAGGATAGCGTGGAGAGTGGGGCGGGAAAGAAGAAATGGTGGGCAGGGGAGGGCAAAAGGAACGAGGACGAATTAAGAAAGAGGAACGTGGTTATAAGAGTCGAGAAAGAGAAATGAGGAGGTAAGGAGTCAAATTGGGAGAAAGTGAAGGAGCTCTTCACGGAAGGGTTGAGGGTGAAGGTGATAGTAAGAGAGATGATAGTTGTGGGGCAGAGAGAAGTTTGGCTGACAATACTGGTGAAACTGGGAGATGAGGAAGAGAAGTGGCGGGTGTTGGAGGCGAGGAGAAGGGCAAGGAACAGTATAGGGGTAAAGATACATGAAGATAAGTCGGTGGAAAGGAGAGATAAAGAGAGAGAGGAGAGAGAAGAGAGAGCGGAAGGGAGAAGAGAGGTGCACAGGAGTACAGGAAGATCGGAGGAGGAAGAAATCTCAAGAGAGATAGAAGAGAAGCTCCTCATGAGCTCCGATGATGAGGAGAAGGCCAAGAAGAGAGAGTGGGCCAAATAGGGTAGAGCGGGACGGGAAGAAAGGAGGCTGAAGGACGGAGTCGCGGCAGAAGCGGAGGAAGAAGAAGAGGGGTGAAGAGGATTACGGGGAGGGAGGGTAAATGTTTGTGAGGTTGCAAATGGCCAGACATAGGGGAAAGAATCGCTGTAAGAGGTTTGGGTACGTTCCTCATAAAAACGCCTTGTAAACCCTACGAATACAATAAATATCATACATACATACATACATATATGAAATAAAGGTAGAAAAGACTGAAGAATATAATAGAATTAGAAAAAAGCCCGATATCTCAATATCTTAATCTCTTAATATCTTAAAATTAGCGAAAGTTGGAGCAAGCACGGACATTTCTCAAAAAATTAAATATTTTATTAAAAAAGAACCACTTTACCGATCATCGCCAAATTCAATAACTTTCCTTCAATAATAATAATCTACATTAAAAAAAAAATGAGCCTGATATCTCAAAATTTGAGGAAGTTAAAGCAACCACGGACATCAAATCTGTACGCACGCACGCACGCACGCACACGAACATTTAAAAAAAATGTAATTTTTCGCCGTTTTAGAACATTCTGAACACATTGGCAAAAAAAATTAAAAAATGAAATTTTTTCACGAAAACAAAGCTTTCTCTATGAAGAAGCGGCAAAACTTCCGAAAACGTCCGTTCTCCGATTTAGGTCAAACTTTGTAAATAGGTTTTTTTTATATTAAAAAAACATACCAAAAGGATTTTTAGCGACTCAAAAGTTAAGCAACTTTTTAAATACTTTCATATTTTTTTCTTATGTCTTATGTATTATTGTATGTACAGTCTATCATTGTTTGTGTGGAATGTTGAAAAACCACGCGTGGAAAGTTGTATACCCATGTGGCAACTTGTCTCGCGTGAAAAGTGTATGCGTGGAGACAGTAGGTTCCGCCCCCTGCAGGGAGCTCCATTACCGTTAAACTAGACACATAGTGTGCCATACAAAGTACATGCGTGGACTTTCCACGCGTAGAAAGTTGTAAACCCATGTGGCAACTCGTCTCGCAGACTTCCGGTTGAGTAAGAAATGCGGGTGGTTGTTCGGAGAAGAGAAGGAGGAATTATGGATGGAATAAAGGAGTAAGAAACGAGGAATGTGTGGTAAAAGAGAAGAGACACATAAAGGAAGGACGGAGGAAGACGAGCACATGGAGGAGGAACCGGAGATGTAAAAGAATCGGAGTAAGGCAGGATGGAGAATACGGGGAAAAGTGAGGTTAAGTCGGAGCGAAGCAAAACCAGGAGAAAAGGCGAGAGAAAAGGAAGGATCGTCAAGGAAGGGGACCGGAAACAGTAAGGAGAAGAGAGGGAATTACAAAGAGAAAGTGAAGAGAGGCGAGATGGCGCTGAAGCGAAAATCGAGACGACGCTACTTGTCGGCGAGTTGGCACCTGTGCGAGAAGCTGTGGCTGAGACGGCGCGGGGTGTCGGCCCCTCCAAAAGAGTGGGTTGGCACCACTGCGGGGCGTCGAGGCACAGCGTGAGAACGCGCGGGCAGATGAGAGTGACAAACGGGTGGACGGCAGGCGGGCACCCCTGCGGGACGTCGAAACGAGGTTTGAGATAGAAAAAAAGAAGAATTAAGAAAGCAAGAGGAATTGCAGCGTTAAGTAGAAAAGGAGAATGTGAAGAGGAAGCAAAAAGAGGAACAGGCTAGACAAGCTGAGGAAGCAAAACGTAAAAATGAGGAGAGAAAGAGAAAGGAAGAGGAGAAGAAACGAAAAGAGAAAGAGAAACGTAAACAGGAAGAAGAGCAAAAGAAAAAAAACACGTAGAACTACGTCTACTGCACTGTATGGGCACAGCAACAACCGTGCCGCAAGCAACACGTAGAACTACATCAACTGTCAATGATGATGATTGACGTGATCAAGGAAGGCCAAGGCCCACACCGGGCTGTAGCGCCGAGTTCATCATCAGTGACAGTTGACGTAGTTCTACGTTGTTGCTTTTTGTTTTTTGTTTTTGTTTGTTTTTTTGTTTGTTTTTGTTTGTTTTTTTTTTCTTTTTTTTTGTTTATTTTTTAAGCAACAACGTAGAACTACGTCAACTGTCACTGATGATGAACTCGGCGCTACAGCCCGGTGTGGGCCTTGGCCTTCCTTGATCACGTCAATCATCATCAATGACAGTTGATGTAGTTCTACGTGTTGCTTGCGGCACGGTTGTTGCTGTGCCCATACTGCGCAGTAGACGTAGTTCTACGTGTTTGCGGCACAGTTGTTACTGTGCTTGTTTGATTTTTTCAAACATAAATTTATTTTAAAGAAATAAAACAATAAATGTTTTTCTTATTTTTCGTCTATATTAATTTTACTTACATTTCAAAGGGGAACTAAAGATATAAGAACTCATTTCTCTCTCTCTCTCTCTCTCTCTCTCTCTCTCTCTCTCTCTCTCTCTCTCTCTCTCTCTTTCTCTCTTTCTTTCTCTTGTTTTATCATAAATGGGACTTCTTAAGCTTTAAATTGAGATGTCAATGATTACTCTACGATTATTAGTTTCGAAGATATAAACGTTCAAAGTATGACATGTTTTCGTTGCATCTGCAAGAAATTTAGCTAAACTTTCTAACGCTACTATATCTAAACGGAAAGAAATAGAGAGTTCGGGCTAGATTTATCATAAATGGGACTTCTTAAGCTTTAAATTGAGATGTCAATGATTACTCTACGATTATTAGTTTCGAAAATATAAACGTTCAAAGTATGACATGTTTTCGTTGCATCTACAAGAAATTTAGCTAAACTTTCTAACGCTACTATATCTAAACGGAAAGAAATAGATAACGAAACGGAAAGAAATAGAGAGTTCGGTCAAGATTTATCATAAATGGGACTTCTTAAGCTTTAAAATAAGATGTCATTCATTACTCTACGATTATTAATTTCGAAGATCTAAACGTTCAAAGTGTGACATATTTTCGTTGCATCGTCGCATCCGTGGGTACCCCCCATACCGCGGAGAAAGACGTAGTTCTACGTCAAAAAAGAGAAAACGTAAAGAGGAAGAGAAAGAGCGTGAAGAAAAGAGAAAGCAGGAAGAAGAGAAGAGAAAGCGGGAAGAGTTTAGAAAACTAAAAAAAAAACAGAAGAAAGAGGAGAAAAATAAGAAGAAATTTGAGGAAAAGTTAAAAAGACAGGAAGAAGAGAGACTCAGAAAAGAGGCAGAGACGACAGGCGGAAATTCAGCCACCTTTCAGAAGCTGATCTCGAGGAAAAAGGAGTAGCAGCATGGAAGATAAGGAAAACGTAAGCAAAAGGAAAGGAAGAGAAAAAGAAGGTAACAAGAACATCTAGAAGAATGATAAATAAGGAAGGTTATTATATGTTAAGAACAAACATTAAATGTTGGTAGCGGAATAACAAGTGTGTAACATAATGTAAAGGCGTTTTTTCTGTGATATAAAAATGGTGTATTTTAATATAGTGGAAAGAAGGTTCACAGAAAATAGCAAAAGTAGATAAGGTTAATAATAAGTAACTATTTGTTAAGACAGCGTAGCTATGAAGGATGCGTGAGGAAGAGAGAGAGAGAGGGGGGAGAGAGAGAAAGTGTGTATGTGTGCGAGTGCGTGAGAGAGAGAGAGAGAGAGGGGGGGGCCAAAAAGTAAACGAAGAAGGGAAGTTATGGTAAGGTTAAGCAGAAGCT
The DNA here is from genome assembly GCF_030848805.1 of Temnothorax longispinosus. Classification (NCBI taxonomy): domain Eukaryota; kingdom Metazoa; phylum Arthropoda; class Insecta; order Hymenoptera; family Formicidae; genus Temnothorax; species Temnothorax longispinosus. Next base: position 11,649,544 of record NC_092366.1, on the reverse strand, counting down.
TGAAATGAAATAAAGAACAGAACCAAAAGTTAAAACATCGATAGAGGCAAGTATGGAGGGGAGGAGGAAGAAGTAGATGGAAGGGAGATGGAGGAGGATTAAAGAACCAAGAGAGATAGGATAAGAAATTATGGAAGAAATAAGACGAAAAGGAAAGGAAGTGGCGGAAGAGAAGGCCGGGGGAGTATTAAGGAAAAGGGAGGGCGGGTACTAATTAGCATGTGAGGTCGCCCAATGGCCAGGATTTGAAAGAAAAATATTTTGTAAAGGGTTGGGTACGTTCCTGAAAAACGCCTTGTAAAGCCGCGAGGCACACAATAAGAAATATATTATATTAACTCGTCTCGCGTGGAAAGTGTATGCGTGGAGGCAGTAGGTTAAAAATGTTAAAAAAGTTACTTAACTTTTATTAATCAATTAAGGTAAAACGTCATTTTACGGTCAGGACTGAATCTTGGTAGCCTAAAAATATTATTCGTTGAATTATATGTAGGGGAAGGTGCTGTACCTTGGCTACAGCTGTACGTTGGAACACTGTCGTAATCGAATAATGTTCGCATCTGGCGATAGTTTATGGTACTAATTGTTGAGTTAATTGATAATTTCTTTAAATCTGTAGTTTTGTGTCGTTGCGATTATTTACACGTAAGTTATATCGAATTTTGTATTTTATGACGCGTAAAATAAATTTATTGAGATTTGTACTGTGATTTTTGTATTTTTTTGAAGTGAAACTTCTTTAGGCACGGTAGTGAATTCGATTCGCGACACGAAAAAGTGTAACGGAAGTGAAACTTCTTTGGTACGGTAGTAAGTTCGATTGTGCGACACAAATAGTGTAACGAAAATTTGACCAATAGGCGTACGGAGTTGGCGAAATGGTTCTTCTTCTGGCACAGTAGTAAGTTCAATTATGCGACACGGAAAGTGTAACGAAAATTCGACCAATAGGCGTACGAAATGAAACTTCTTTGGTACGGTAGTAAGTTCGATTGTGCGACACGGAAAGTGTAACAAAAATTTGACCAATATGCATACGGCGTTGGCGAGACGGTTCTTCTTCTGGCACGGTAGTAAGTTCGATTATGCGACACGGAAAGTGTAACGAAAATTCGACCAATAGGCGTACGAAATGAAACTTCTTTGGTACGGTAGTAAGTTCGATTGTGCGACACGGAAAGTGTAACGAAAATTCGACCAATAGACGTACGAAATGAAACTTCTTTGGTACGGTAGTAAGTTCAATTGTGCGACACGGAAAATGTAACGAAAATTCGACCAATAGGCGTACGAAATGAAACTTCTTTGGTACGGTAGTAAGTTCGATTGTGCGACACGGAAAGTGTAACGAAAATTCGACCAATAGGCGTACGAAATGAAACTTCTTTGGTACGGTAGTAAGTTCGATTGTGCGACACGGAAAATATAACGAAAATTCGACCAATAGGCGTGTGGCGTTGGCGAGACGGTTCTTCTTCTGGCACGGTAGTAAGTTCGATTATGCAACACGAAAAGTGCAACGAAAATTTTCGACCAATTGGCGTACGAAATGAAACTTCTTTAATTGGTACGGTAGTAAGTTTGATTGTGCGACACGAAAAAACGTCACGAAATAGTGTCACGAAAATTCGACCAACAGGCGTACAAAGTGAAACTCCTTTTGGATCGGTAAGTAAATTCGATTTTGCGACTCGAAAACGCGTCACGAAAATTCGATCAGGCGAACGCAAGACGGATATAGTGAGAACTGCGTATAACACTATATTTTCGAGTTGCGGGCGGCTTGGAGTGACTAATTCCGGTGCATTGTTTTTGTATTAATTTCAGAAAAGTTATGGCAAAATTTTGCCTTCAGAAGTTTCACTTCTAACGCGCGTGGCGACCACACGCATGATTTTATTTATAATAAAGATATAATAGTTATCAGCCATAATAATTCTAGTAAGAATATGTTAAATATGTAGAATAATGTAGTAAATTATTTATAACTTTATTTATAACCTATATAAACTGTTAACTAATTCTTTATTAGTATAATTGATTTCTATGTACCTTGGAACATGACGGTTGATGTACCTTGGAACGCTATTTCGAAAGTATATCAGCTGATTGTTATCTTTATATAACTTTTAGTTATTTGTTTAACTACAATTTTTTCCATTTTTAACACAACCAGATAGCCAAATGCTGTGATTTTGCTACTATGTTGCCAACAAACAACTTGTCGTTAATGCAACTAATTTTGGCAAACTCGGGACATGGTGAGACAGCATTATGCTTGTCGGGTTGAACTCATATGAATTATATTTCTATTAACAGCAAATTGATTGCCACGTGGCAGCATCAATTTGTGAGGGATTTGTGACAATTTCATATTGTCAATACTTCGTTAGCAACAAGATACAATTAAAAAACTTCATAGCTTGATGACATATACACAATAACGGATGGAAATCAAGCTCTCATTAGTTGGCAGGACCAAATCAGCAAAATCGAATGCGACCTAAAACTATCCTTATTGCTTATCCTCGCAGGGTTTGCAAGGCGTTTTTTCTTAGGAACGTTACCCAAACCTCCACAATGCTACCCTTCTCCTTTCACTTTGTAACGATGCGCCCCGCACGATAAGGCATCGTCCCCGGCCATCTCCCGCCGGATGCCGCCCGACCGATCATCCGTCGGGCGAGGACAGGGCGCGGTGCACCCACATTTTTTTAAACGTTTAAAACGCACCGTGTGCGCGGGGAACCCGCCGCACCGGTGCCTTCCCGCACGACGCCGACGAGCGCCGACGGGAGCCGATCCCCGCCGAAGACGAGCGCGCGGAATCGCGCCGCTCCCACCACCGCGCGATTCGCCTGACGATCGGCCCCCTCCTGCCGACCTCGCCGCGCCGGGCGATATATAAGCCGGCGCGCTCGGCGAGAAGACACTTCGTCTCTACCACGGCATTCCGCTGCTCCTGGCGAAGCCTATCCTCCAGATTCCAAGGCAACACACAAAACGAGGTCCAGAGTGAGCCTCGACTGAGCGTTCTCAGGTGTCTCCGAACTCCATCGCACTTACTCCCGACGGCCACGGCACAACGAGGTCGAGCGTGCTCGGCCTCGTAGCGAGGGTTCTCGCGACCGTAACCCGGGGATCCCGCAATTCTCCGTTGCATATAACGCGTTCCCGCCCACGGTCTCAGCCTTGCCGGCATACAGCACGAGGTGCATACGCCCCGGTAAAACACCGCGTCCCTCGAGTATTGTAAGCCCGCCTTCGTTTTATCGTCCGAATGTACGGGCACCACCGAGCATTGTAATATACCGCGTTTCACTAGTCTCTGTAAAGTCGCGTTCCGTTATTATCTCGTATACCGCGCCGAGTGCACATGTACTACCGATTCCTGTAATTCCCGCGTCCTGCTGTAAAGCCGCGTCCATTATTATCTCGTATACCGCGCCGAGTGCACATGCACTACCGATCTGTGTAAATACCGCGTCCTGCCGTAAAACCGCGTCCATTCCTATCTCGTATACCGCGCCGAGTGCACATGCACTACCGATCTATGTAAATACCGCGTCCAGCTATCAACCCGCGTTCCGCATGGTCTGTAATTATCGAATTGAATAAAGCTTTCTATTGTACCTTACGATTGATTATTGTCTCTGGGCCTTTCAGTCGAACTCCTGATCCGGCAAATTAGTCCGCGTTCGACGATAAAGTTGGGCCGTTACAACTTTAACCCGTTGGACCAATGGTTTAACGTCTCTTCCGAAAGATGAAGCCCAGTTTCCATCTAGGGATACCTTCTCTCCGCTAGATGGGGAGGGGGCAGCGTTTTTCTTGAGAAAATTCTCAGTGGCCTAGCGGGATTCGAACCCGGCTATTGCAACCGGCTCCGGATTACGAATCTGGCGCTCTACCCACTAGACCAGCCGTCTCCCCAATCGAATGCGACCTAGTGGATGATTTAGTACTCATTTTGTACTATTTTGTACCATTAATAATAATTTTGTACCTCGTGCCATTTCGAAAAAAAACCGCGGCGCTGCTACCTTCATATTAAGCTAGCAGGACCACAAAAAAAAAAGAAAAATAAAATTTAAAGACAGAAATGCAAAGGACTGAATTTGTACTAATTTGTACCACCCAAAAAAACTTCCTATATTTATCCCTTCTGCTTTAAACAACCCCTAATTGAACTCAGCCCTGTTAAGCTAAAGAATAAAGTACTTTTTCTTATCAGCAGAAACAATCGCTACTTATACACATGATTTGGAATAATTTGTACCACGAAAATATACAGTTTCAGATTTTGTACCTCCGCCGTTCGATCGAGAACTACTCTCGAACCCTATTAGTCGCAAGAGTAAAGTACTCTTTTCCACGAGCAGAATCAATCGCTACTTATACACTCGATTCAGGATAATTTATACCATGAAAATATACAGTTTCAGATTTTGTACCCCTGCCGTTCGATCGAGAACTATCCCCAAACCCTATTAGTCGCAAGAATAAAGTAGTCTTTTCCACGAGCTGAATCAATCGCTACTTATACACTCGATTTAGGATAATTTGTACCACGAAAATATACAGTTTCAGATTTTGTACTCCCGCTGTTTCGTCGGAAACTACCTTCTAATTATGTTTACTGGTTATTTCTGTACGTTGAATTATTAAAAATAATTGTAGTAAAATTACTAAATAATTAAAAAACCGGCGTTGCTAACTTAATAATATGAATATAAATATAGTAGAATAAAAACAATTAAAAAATAAATAGCAACTTGAAAGTTTTTAAAAATAATATTTAATTCTATTTTTTTTCTTTCCAATCTTATGGAAGATTTGAGAAATCAATTTTGTAATATAAAATAAGCAAATTAAAAATGAGACATGGTTTTGTTTTGAAAGAATAAGATTTATGTTAAAGTATACGATTTATTGTTTACTTGTTTTAATCTTCAAAATAGTCATGGGTCTTTCGTGCTTTAGCGATTTCAGTTATTAAAAGTTTTTTGAAAGCTTGCACACTAGGATGTGTCATTTTGGAGCAACTTTTTTTTTCATTTCAGGAATAGCATATATACTTGCAGGAAGGTAAAATAAGATACCTGTTAAAATTTTAGCCCTTAATATTAATATTAACAGGTCGCTCATCGCGATTTTTTATTTTTCATTTAGTAAGATAGAAAAAATTTTATAACTATCTAACAAACAGTAATACAGCATTGCGCCACATAAATTTTCTGTAGTAAATTTACCGTTCTACAAAAAAGATCTCTTATCATTTTTTCATAAATTCAACCGTTCAAAAGATATTCAAAGTTAAAGTTTGATAAATTTTATAAAACTTGTTTTTGCTTCTTATGAATGTTGTATCATATCGACTATCAAAAATTATGAAATAATCAATACTTATTTTTGTAGAAAATTTAACGATCTACAAAAAAGGTCTCTTATATTTTTTTCATAAATATAACCATTTAGACGATATTAAGATTTATACTTTGAACTTTAAACCTTAATATCGTTTAAATGGTTATATTTATGAAAAAAACATAAGAGACCTTTTTTATAGATCGTTAAATTTTCTACAAAAATATGTATTGATTATTTTATAATTTTTGATAGTCGATATGATACAACATTCATAAGAAGAAAAAACAAGTTTTATAAAATTTATCAAACTTTAACTTTGAATATCTTTTGAACGGTTGAATTTATGAAAAAATGATAAGAGATGTTTTTTGTAGAGCGGTAAATTTACTACAGAAAATCTATGTGACGCAATGCTGTATTACTGTTTGTTAGATAGTTATAAAATTTTTTCAATCTTACTAAATAAAAAATAAAAAATCGCGATGAGCGACCTGTTAATATTAATATTAAGGGCTAAAATTTTAACAGGTATCTTATTTTACCTTCCTGCAAGTATATATGCTATTCGTGAAATGAAAAAAAAAAGTTGCTCCAAAATGACACACCCTATTGCACATGTTTGTAGACGGCTTCTATATGAGAAAAAAGTTAATGGTAAAGATAATTCAAAACTTGAAGTTGATTGATATCAGGTTGTATTTATATTCTGAGCAATTGAATTTAGCGACGGACACAAAGACCCATGATTCCAGTTTTTGTTGATCAAAACACAAAATTTGGAAAACCGTGTTTTTTTGGTATGCATTCATTCTTCTGACAAGAATAAAAATATTTTTGCAGTTTAGGCAATGTAGATGCTTTTATTCTTATTTATTCTTATATAATTTGAAAAATATGTGCAAGAACATTGTAATAGAATTAATCCACTTTATTTTCCACAATTACTTGATCGTCTTATGATCGATATAAGATCATTACCCTTTTGGACCAATTATTACACAGATAAATTCGGTTACGGTCGCATACCTGCTTCTAGTACATCCTTCGAAAGTGAATTCAATAAAATTAAATCTTTACTGTTAAAAAATTGTCCACTATTACGCATTGATTCATTTATTCAAAAACGTGTTAATTATTTACATGGTATTATGAAAATTGCCGATACGGGTTCGGTTAATGCGAAAGATGAATTCCATGTACCATTAACTTGCACACCCTTAAACGAGCCTACAATTAATACTAATTCATCAGATACAAGTAATTCATGTCCTGCATGCCAAAATAATGACCACCCAACAAATGCACATATTTCTTGTTTATGCCACAAATATGCATGCATTGCCACAATTTTCTTTATCATTTGGCGATGCTGAAGAAGGTTATGGCCATGTCGTATATGTATGATATGCAAAAATGTAGAAAATGTAAAGGACATTTTCGCAAGTCGTGAAGTGGAGAATTAGCATGGTTTAGAAACAGCAGAACCACATAAAACTAATACCTTATATCTCAGTAAAAGTCAACATAAATTAATAGACTCTTTGACATGTAAAAAAGCAGTAAAAGTACCTATTTTAAAAAACGGTAATAATTTATCTTTAAAATCTTTGAAAATAAATGATGACAATTATACTATCACTAACACTTGTGCATTCGATAGTATATTTCAAGTATTACTTGCTGCAGGACATGATTCAAATAATATAAAAATATATATGAACAAAATAGCAGAAACAAATTTATTCTTTAAACTAATTATTAACTGTATAAATAATGGAATTAGTTTTTCTTCATATAAATTACGCGCAAAGATAATTTTGGAAATATTTTCCATTTCTAATGTTGGTGGCTGCAAATATGTGAATTGTGCGACAAATGTAGGATACCTAGCAAGTATTCTGTTCAAAGATGTCCCAAGTTTCGAAGAGACATTTTGTTGTAATTCTGACTGCCCACCACGATATAAGAAGTTGTCTGTAATTCAGATAGATGAATAAAAAATCACAGAAGCATCAATTACTAATAATTTTGGTGAAATAATAAGACAGAGTGTTTACCTGGAAGGTGAACATCCTTGCTGCTCAAAAAATTATTCTGGAAGTGAAACAACGACGCTATCTAAAACAGGTAAATGATTAAATTGTTCAATATTAGTAAACATAAAGCAATTGATTACAAAAAAAATAAAGAAATTTATTGTTAAAAAAAATATTAATAGAAAGAATATAAGAACCAAAACGTGGATGTTGGGACACAAAATATTGCACCAGTAGGCAATACCTATTGCTAAACTAATTGTGAAGAAAATTAGATATTGGACCAAAATATCTTTTTATTTTGTTTTCTTTTTTTATAACAGAAAATTTTTATACGTTTTGGTACTTCCCAGGCAGCAGAGTAACGTCAAATGACGTATTAATAACATTTTAATGACGTCCCTAACGTCAATAAATAAACGTCATTAAAACGTCTTTAGACGTCATCCTGCTACCTGGGTTATAGTCTTTCTTCTATTAATATAGTCTTTCTTCCATATCTTTTACTTCCATATATTATACTTACCTTTATTTTGAACTAATATTTATTTATTTTCCAGAAGATATTGTCGTTTTTGAAATCGTCTCATTAACTGATACTGACTTACAAATTAAATTGAACAAAATCAAGAAATCGTTCAAAAATTCATTAAATGGTGTAATATATAAGTTACTCGGCGTTGTTACATACAAAAAAATCATTCTAACAAGAGGCATACAAGCAATCGGACACTATACGCCTATGTGTTTAAGAGTAAGACAAACATGGGTGGAATATAATGATCTGGAAAAGAGGGAAAGAAATATTAAAGAGAAATCTTTAATAACACCCGCTCTCTATTAATTTATCGTCTTTTTGATTAATAGAGTTATATTTCTATAATTAATACTGTATATATAATAATAAAATATAGTTTAAACTGATCATGTGAATCTATATTTAATTACCAAAAGTTACATGCATGCTAACGTTTGCGCATTTTTGTACATATCATTTAGCCGCATTTGTCAAAGAACCATACAAAATTTTTAAGTAATTATTACAAAAAAGTTAAACCTCATTAAAAATTTTAATTTTTACATATAGTTAGTTGATAAAGTAGTGAATCAAGTAGCGATTAATTCTGGGGGTCAATTACGGTTCTTGAAACGAGGTGAAAATTACAAAAGTGAACAGATTTACTAGATTTCGACCAATAAAATCATAGATACCCTAGTGAATTTCCTCACTTTTGTAACTTTCACCTCGTTTCAAGAACCGTAATAAGCCCCCTGCTCATATAAAGAAGTACTTTACTCTTGCGACTAATAGGGTTCGGGGGTAGTTCTCGAACAAACGGCGGGGGTACAAAATCTGAAACTGTATATTTTCGTGGTACAAATTATCCTAAATCGAGTGTATAAGTAGCGATTGATTCAGCTCGTGGAAAAAACTACTTTATTCTTGCGACTAATAGAGTTTGGGGATAGTTCTCGATCAAACGGCGGGGTACAAAATCTGAAACTGTATATTTTCGTGATACAAATTATCCTGAATCGAGTGTATAAGTAGCGATTGATTCTGCTCGTGGAAAAGAGCTTTACTCTTGCGACTAATAGGGTTTGAGGGTAGTTCTCGATCGAACGGTGGGGGTACAAAATCTAAAACTGTATATTTTCGTGGTACAAATTATCCTGAATCGAGTGTATAAGTAGCGATTGATTCTGCTCGTAGAAAAGAGTACTTTACTCTTGCGACTAATAGGGTTCGAGGATAGTTCTCCAACAAACGGCGGGGGTACAAAATCTGAAACTGTGTATTTTCGTGGTACAAATTATCCTGAATCGAGTGCATAAGTAGCGATTGATTCTGCTCGTGGAAAAGAGCACTTTACTCTGGCGACTAATAGGGTTCGGGGGTAGTTCTCGATTGAACGGCGGGGGTACAAAATCTGAAACTGTATATTTTTGTGGTACAAATTATTCCAAATCATGTGTATAAGTAGCGATTGTTTCTGCTGATAAGAAAGAGTACTTTATTCTTTAGCTTAACAGGGCTGAGTTCAATTAGGGGTTGTTTAAAGCAGAAGGGATAAATATAGGAAGTTTTTTTGGGTGTTACAAATTAGTACAAATTTAGTCCTTTGCATTTCTGTCTTTAAATTTTATTTTTTATTTTTTTTCTTGTAGTCCTGCCAGCTTAATATAAAGGTAGCAGCGCCGCGTTTTTTTCGAAATGGAACAAGGTACAAAATTATTATTAGTAGTAAATGATACAAAATAGTGCAAAATGAGTACTAATTCATCCACCAGGTCGCATTTGATTTTGCTGATTTGGTCCTGCCAACTTATGAGAGCTCGGTAAAACTGCATCACAGCTGCCCAACTACGGAAGATGAAAATGTTGTTGTGTGGATCGAAAAAGTAGAGAGCGTCGCCAGAATCCATGGAGTGACGCACGAAGTAGCGCTTCTTGCGGCTACTAGCAAGCTGACCGGAAATGCGCAACGTTGGTTTACGCAAAATACGGGCACGGTAAATCGCTCGTGGATAAGTTTTAAAGAAGCCATTACACGAAGATTCAAAAGAAGAACGCTATTGTATGTCTCGATAAGGAAAATAGAGGCACGTGTATGAAATTCTCTAAGGAATCGTTTATGGATTACGATATGGATAAACTAGATCTAATGCAAAACGTCACGCTACCGGAAGCTGATAAAATTCATTTGATAGACGGCATTGTGAGCAATGCATTGCAATTGAGAGAAACGGCAACGGCATTGGATACGGAAGATCTTGATCAATTCCTAGATCAAATGCATCGTATCACATCTTCATTTATGACGAAGAAAAGTGTGGCGAGCAAGCCGCAAAAAGGAAAAGACTTTTCTGTGAAAAAAGACAGTCAGCCGAAAGTGTCAGTGACCCCTAACTCAGTGCCGATAACCAAAGACAAGTTTTGTGCCTATTGTAAAACCAAAGGCCAGTGCAAGAGGATTGCTTCAAGCTGAAGCGTAAGGAGCAGTTGCAGACGGCCATACCGGCCGCCTCCTCTTCGACGGTTTCGGCAGTGGATATTGCCGATACAACGGTTTCGTCCGCATCTATAGTCCAGTCCTCGGAGACGACTACGGTGGCCTGCGTAACAGAACAAGACCGGTGGCTCGAGCTCGACAATTTCCGGATTAAGGTCATTTCGTTAAACAATGTCAAGTCCAATTTAGTAGCTCTTGTAGATACGGGTAGTCCCAAGGGTAGTCCAATATCTTTTGTCCGACCGTCCGTTTACGAAAAATATTTCGAATCGTTCGATAGCGCAAAAAATTGTCTTCATTCATACAAAGCGTTGAATAATTCGCCGATTCAAATAAGTGGTACAGTCTCGTCCGAAGTGGTTTTATCTCCGTTACCAGAATTCTCAGCTTCGATTGAATTAAACGTTCTAATAAATGATTCTCTGTCAATGGATTTGATAATCGGTATGGATTTTATAAATAAACACAAAATAAAAATAGTGTATAATCCATCTTCCGATAGTCCGAAAAGTAGATTGCGATTAATGAGATAGCGTTTGCAGATGTGATTTTTGAATCGTCTGAAAGTCTAGAAGAAAAGTTATCTTATATCAAGACAGATTTTGATGACGGAGTTAAACAACGTTTAATTTCGGTGTTCAAAGAGATAGAGTCGGCAGAGGTACCCCCTCCCGGAGAAAAATATTTAGTTAGAGTTGCGCTTAAGCATAAATCGGTATATGCCTACTCACCCAGGCGTGTTCCGTGGAAGGAGAGGGAACAAATGAGGGAAATAACAGACGACCTTCTTCGAAGGGGTATAATTAAACCTAGTTCCTCCCCCTATTGCGCGAGAACCGTGCTAGTGCGTAAGAAGAATGGTAAATGGCGATTGTGTGTAGATTTCAGACCGCTAAATTGTAGAGTACATAGACAAAAATGTCCTTTCCCTGTAATCGAGAACTGTTTAGTGGATGTTAGAAAGAAAACGGTGTACACGTTAATAGCCCGGGAAAAAACACAAACACTCTTGTTACCCGAAGAAAGTTGTTGATAAATATGTTAATGTCCGACTTGGTGAATTGCGGAATCGTAACAACAACGATCCTGTCAGTTGCGAAGTGGCCCAAGATCCTCGAAGATGCATTACTGTACCTTACGTAAAGGACCTTAGCGAGAATGTTAGCCGTACAATGCGAGACATGAATTTTAGAGTTCCTCACACCATCCCGAAGAGATTAGATTGTATGATTAGGAAGGGTAAAGATGGGCTGCCGAATCTCAGTCAGACTGAGTTAGTTTATGGGCCATTCCGCGTGAACTGGATCAGTCATCTCTCAGAAATAAATCAAATTTTGCATATTGGTAGTTTCCGACGAGATATAATATGGTGTCAAATATATTATTTTTAATTGCAAATTTTTTCGATTTATAAATAATGGAAAATTTACTGACTTTTTAGTTAATAAGTGCATAACTTTTTTCCTTTAAGTGCAATACAAAAATTTTTTAAATAAAAGT
>NC_092366.1:11522624-11635124 GCF_030848805.1 Temnothorax longispinosus | reverse complement strand
TATTGTAAAATTTAAAGCAATAAGATGCCCAATTGTCCGTTGTTTATTAAAAATTGTTATTCTAATGTATCAACTTACATCAGTGCTTTGAAAAGTTATCGTTATACTCGTTATATAGATGGTACCTCCGTATTCTCTTCATGATTTTGTTGAGGTGAATAGTGAATTATCGTAAGTTACTACAGAAGTAACACTCGCGTAAACGTAGTAACATACACACACACACTATCTGTCACGTACTATGTTTACGCGAGCGGTTTACTTCTGTAGTAACTTATACGATAATTCGTCCACGTAAACGGGGATTCTGTAGTAACTTATGATAATTCATCCCGCGTAAACGAGTAAATTATCGTAAGTTACTACAGAAGTAACTTACTACAAAATCCCGTTTACGCGAAGAAAAATCTCGTTTACGCGAAAGAATTATCATAAGTTACTACAGAAGTAACGCTCACGTAAACGTAGTAACAGTTTGATAACTTTTACAAGACAGCATATACGTACATGTACGATTTTGTGGATACACCTTCCTTCTTAAAGATCTTTTCGGCATCAGCTCTCTACGGTCAATACTTATATATATTTCACTATTTGTCACGACGCGGCGACGGTCACGACTATCACACACTTATCCTTTTCTAGGTTATAACTGACTTACGTTTACGCAAGCGTTACTTCTGTAGTAACTTACGATAATTTACTCGTTTACACGGAATAAATTATATCGTAAGTTATTACAAAACACCATTTACGCGAAGGAATTATCGTAAGTTACTAGAAAAGTAACGCTCGCGTAAACAATAATATGACAGCGCGTTGAACCGGCTGAATAAACGCACTATCTGCACTGAGCGCAGAACGTACACGTATGTACGTACAAACCATACAAAGGGCCTAAGCAGAATTGCTGTCTTATAACCTTAAGACGTTCTCTCGTCCTTATACTAGAGAAAATCGATTTTCTTAGGATGTTCTTGAAACTGTGAATATACGTTAATTTAGGTGTGCTTTATGCGTGGTATAAATTTCAGTACCTCTTCCGATATAAAAAATAAAGATACTGAGCCTCAAAGTTTCAAAAAAAATTTTTAAATTTAATTTTTTTTAGTTTTGGCATTTTTTCCTTATAGAACTCGACGAGAGGAGCAACTTTGGACCTTTTGGCCAACTTCGTATCTCTTACCGTTTGGCCTGGAAAACCTTTTCATTAGTAAAAGTTGAAACTTTGAGGCTCAGTATCTTGATTTTTTATACCGGAAGAGGTACTGAAATTTATACCACGCATAAAGCACACCTAAATTAACGTATATTCACAGTTTCAAGAAAATCCTAAGAAAATCGATTTTCTCTAGTATAAGGACGAGAAAACGTCCTTAAGGCTTCTTCTTCTTCTTTTTAAATTTTTATTGGCTCGTGCCTCTTGTCAGAGAGCAATACGGCCAGATTTGTCCACTGTTTGAGTAAAATGTTTGAGAGGTGCGCTACTGGTTTGTTGGTTTTGCCACTTGCAGTGTCTGTCGTAGTCGAGAGGGGAGGACTGTAGGTGGGGGAAAACATGGAGCGGAGTTTCATGGCAGGAGCGCAGCGCGCGAGTTACAAACAGATGCTGGAAGTTTTGCAAAATGACATAATTAGTCAGCATATTTTGTTAGTTGGATTTTTTAGTACAACAAAGATATTTTTGCAACGAGGGCCCTCACTTGAAGAGATCGCAAGGCGTAGCCTTGAGGCCCATCTGGAAGTGAGAGGACAAAAAAAGATTATATGATTTATGTCTTGAACGAGGCCACCGCATGCACATGAACCATCATCTATGATGTTCTTTCTAAATAAGCTATGGTTTAGATTGTAGTGGTTCGCTCGCAGTCGGGAGACCGTGACTATAGTTTTGCGTTTGAGCTCTCGTTTATAGTACCATGGTTTCGGGGTATTGACATAGATATTGTTAAAGAAATGATTGCCTTCATTACGAGCGCGAATAAATAAGTAGTTGTGGAATTCGATTGTTTGCTTTTCTCTTTCTTGAGAGAACAGATCTGAGTGAGGAATTTTAAATGTTGGCGTTTCGACCCCCGAGCGGATGGCTTCGCGAGCCAGACCGTCAGCAGTTTCGTTGCCTAGGATTCCTTTGTGAGAGGGGATCCAAATAAGATGAATTTCCTTGCCCTGATCGCGAGCGTTGATAATTTTTTATTTGATGAGAGGGATAAGATAGTTGGAGTGGCAGGTGGCAGGTAACCGGGTTGCAGAGAGCCTCGATAACGCTCTTGGAATCGGATATGATGACAAATTTAGAAAAGCTAAGGTCGAAGGTGAGTAAAATAGCGTTATAAATGGCCCACGCTTCAGCGGTGAAAATTGAAACGCGCGACGGGAGCTTGAATTTGAGGCTTTTTTGGAGTTAAGGGGAATAACATGAGGCCCCAACCCAGCTGTACGTGTCTATTTTTGATCCGTCAGTGTAAAAAAGGATGGAGTCTTTGATAACCAAGCTAAAAGCTTGTAGAATGACGCTTTGCCCTGTGGATCTGGGGATATTACTGATTGTATCGATAAAAACGGAGTCAGGGTAGTAAACGCTAGGAGAAAACAGAATAGTCTCATAAAAGTGTTGGAAAGGGGGAGGGGCTACAGCGGAGTGAATAATAGGCTGGAGAGCTTTAATGGAGAGGAAGGATTTGAATAGGGGGAACTTATTCCGACAATACTCTAGATTTTGGGGGCTGTCTTGGGAAGAAATTAAGAGCTGGTACATTGCTTCCGTTACAGGGTGATTGGTTATGGAAAGCGTTTTTAGAGCGTTTTCAGATATTTGTTGGCCAAGAGTTGTAATCGTATTTTAAGGGGAGGTTTCTTTGCCTCGGCAAGCATGGTATTAATTGGGGTGGATATTCTATAGCCCAAGCAGGCTCGAATAGCCTTGTTCTGGATGATTTCCAGTCGGTGGAATTTGGGAGTTGATCTGAGAGCGAAGATGTGTGAAGCGTATTCGATTGATCCTCGCAAAACAGCACAATAAATGTTGAGTAGGAGCTGAGGGTGTGACCCCCACCACACCCCACGCAAGGCAGAGACGACATCTGCTATCTTCCTGGCCCTGTTGACCACTGCATCCATATGCAGATTCCCTGTTAGTTTGGGGTCAAGTATGACACCCAAGAATCTGACCGAATTAGCAGGAGAGATGGAATCACAGCCGATTTGAATTTTAAAACTTCTCACATTAAGGATGGCTTTCCGAGAGAAGATCATCATTTGAGTTTTGGAAGTGGAGATTTTCATCCACGGTTGTAGAGATATGTTCGAATGTTAGTAATCGAATTTTCGAGCCATTTGATCGCCTTGGAGATGCGCTTGGATGAGGCGTAAATAACGATGTCATCGGCAAACTGTAGAATCTTGAATTTTGGATGGAGTAAAGAGGCGACGTTACGCAGGTAAAAGTTGAAAAGGAACGGGCTGAGGATCCTTGTGGGGTGCCTTTACGAGAAATATGGGGAGGGGTGGGTTTTCCTTGAATAACAAATTGAACGAGCCTTTCCTTAATGAGGTTTTGAACAAACTGGCATGTGTTGTTTGGAAAACCAGTTTGAATCATGTCGTTAATCAAAATGCTAGGGACTACGTTATCGAATGCACTTTGATATCTATGAAAAGAGCGACTGTAGCATTCCCAAGGAGATTGTTGTTGTGAATCTCGGATGTTAGGATGGTTAAATTATCGGAGCAGGAGCGGTATTTTCGGAATCCGAATTGATGTTCAGGTATGAGATTGGAAGTGCCAGATTCTGCACTCCAGTGAAAGCGGCTTAAAATCATCTTTTCGGTCAATTTAAGCACGCATGAGGTCAAAGCTATAGGACGGACGCCCCTACCATGAGGCTTTGGAATCAAGTAAACCAATGAGTGGAGCCAAGAGTCGGGAAAAACGCCCTCGGCAAAGATGTTGTTGAGAATTCTGAGGAGGACCTTTTTTAAGGAGAGGGGAAGAGCTTTGAGTATCTTATAATCAAATCTGTCGATGCCGGGACTAAAGAAGCTTTTGGAGGAGTTGAGTGCTTGATGAAATTCTGAGTATGAAAAGGGTCTGTCGATCCAGTTTAGAGATGGGTTGCCAAGAGCGGGGTTTTCATTTGGTAATTTCTTGGGCTCCTCCGAGCAGGCGGGAGGGCAGATGTTCGCCATTGTTTCCTCGAGAAGATTGTCATCTGCTGGAGGAGCAGCACCAGTAGTATCTAGCTTTCGGTTCCGAAATCTTTTAATCATCTTCCATATGGAAGGGGTAGGGGTCTTGTAGTCGAGGGAGCTACAGTATTTCTTCCACCCTTCCCTTTTAGCTGTCCTGAGAGTTTTCCTAGTTAATGCGATCTGTTTGCGATACATATGATAGTTAAAAACCGTGGGGTTTTTCCTATAAGTACGGCAGGCTATTTTCCGTTCTCTCACTGCATTGGTGCATTCATCATTCCACCAGGGAGAAGGAGGAGGTCTGTTTGCTTTGAGATTGCTGTATTTAGTAGATGCCGGGTTACGGGTTGTAGATAAGGAGTTGATGGTTTCGTGAAGGAGATCGAAGAAAGTGTCGTATTGTGCGAGCGGTTGATTGTCCGCAATATCGAGCACGCGAGATTCTATCAAATTGGCCCGGGCCATCAGGGCTTGAGTAAAGTTCTTAAATTAGTCGCGAGAGAATTTGAATCTGTGTGAGAAAATGTTATTAGTTTTAATTTTTTAGTTTACCGTGACCTCGATAGGGCGATGATCACTGCTACGGGTATCTTGGAGGACCTTGACGTTGAGCAAGGTGGAAAATGCTGAGGAGGCGATGGCTAGATCTATGAGGGATGGGGAGATGCCTGGAGGGGGGATAAAAGTAACGGTATCCGGATTGAGCAACATAAAAGGGAACCTGTCTAGAAGATCCATGATAACACGTCCCGCGGGGTTGGAAGTCGTAGCTCCCCAATACGGATGATGCGCGTTAAGGTCTCCAAGGATAAGAGAATAGGGGTAAGAATTTGCGAGGTCAAAGATTCTCTGCCAAGAACCCTGAGGACAGGGTCCACCAGGATGTCTGTATAAGCCAAGGAGAGCCGAGCTGACACCATCTATGTGTACATTAACTCCAATTGCTTCTATAGTTTTGTCAGAGTCTAAAATGTTAGTTAAATTGATGCGGGAAAAGGTTATATTATTTCTGATAAGGAGGGCAACGCCCTGAGTGCCCACGTCACTATCTCTACAAATCACAGTGAAGCCAAAGAATGAGAATGAATGATGAGGCTTGAGGAGGGTTTCAGCCAGGAAAATTACATCGTATGTCTCACACATTTGCTCGATGTCCGGTTTTTTGTGGAGTGCTCCCCTACAATTCCAGTATAGGATGCTGAATCCAAGGGGAGAGCTCTGCCTGGGGGGTTCGGGAGACATTTAGACACCGTAAATGCCCCGAATTATGGTACATAATTGAAGTACCTTGTTATATAATTGAGATTCTTTGATGGCTGGGAAAAATTCGGCTAATTGATAAATGAAATCGATGATGGTCTTAATAAGAAAAGAGACAGGTTCAAGGAGGGGGGTCTAGGTCGGGATTTTGATCGTTTGGCGAGGACTCCTGTCCTGGGGATTTGCCAAATACCAACACGGGATTGTTTGATCCAGTGTTTGGATTCCTGCCATTGGAAGAGACAAGGCATGCATTGTGTGCTTGGTGTAGATCTTGATTTTTAGTTTAAGTACCATCAGTCTGTTTGCGAGAAAAAGGATTAAGCGTAGGGCTTCGTCCTTTGTATGAGCTAAAATTATTTTTGTTATTGGATCCATTACGAAAAATGCCGGCGTAGGAAGTAAAAGAATTGGACGGAGAGCTACTAAGGGAGGAAGAGGGTTCAAAATTGAATCTAATATTTTTGGGAGAGCGCTCAGAGCTGGTGTTACTAGATAACGAGGGAAATGAATTAGAGGAACCAAAATCTGGAGGCAGGGAATGACTCTTTTCGACTCGATTGCGGGCCTCAAGGTAAGGAATATTTTCGGTAGACGCAATATATACGATTTGCTTTTGTTTTATGTAAACGGGGCAAGACGGAAAGGTTGGCAGATGCTCACCCTTACAATTAATGCAGTGAGGGGGTAAGGTCTTTCTAGGGCACTCCTCTTTGTCATCGTGTTTGGTTTGCGAACATTTATTGCATCGCGCTTTGCTGCGACAGTTAGTGCTAATATGACCGAAACGGTAACAAGAATAACAGATTTGAACCGGTGGTACATAAGAAATTACCTCTAGTTTGGTTTTAAATAATGCAATTTCTGTGGGAAGAAATTGGCCCTCGAATTTTATCATTATGGTTTTGGAAGGTTCAAAGAGAGATTTACCGTCTTTAATGACACAGCGATTGAGACGTTGTACGGAAATGATCTTAATGAAAGATTCGAGTTCGGAAAGTATTTCGTTATCGGAGAAACAAAGAGGAATGCCCCTGATAAGAGCAACGCGCATGATTTTATAAGAGGGTATAGACACAACTAGGTTATATTTTTTCAAAGACGGATGACCGATGGCCCGATTGGCAGCTTGGTATGTTTCAAATTGCGCCCTTACTTTATTGCTGCCAATGGTGCGAATCTCCGTGACATTCTCCTCAAGAGAACCGCTGATTATCTTGGAGATTAAAAGCGAATCTACGTAATTATTCACCCGGCATAAAAAAAATTATTTTTATTGAAATTTTATTACTATTTTATAACTAAATTTGTTTTTTAAGATGCAGTCTATGATTATAAATATTTTCTCATATTTGAAAAACACACTTACCTTGGTGGGATTCGAACTCGGGACCTCTGGATCGTGAGCCAACTGCCTTACGTGGTAGACTACTTCTTAACTTGATGTGTTATATATAGTCTACATACGTCATAACCAGCGCAAATATATAATTTTTTAAAAATCATCTTAAAAAACAAATTCAGTTTAAAAACTGATTATTATTATAGTATAACACATAACTTTTGTATTTTTACGACATAATAAAATTCTTCAATTTTAAAATGTCTCACTATCATTTTCATTAATTATTCATTAAAACGTTCCATTTAGCTATATTAATTGCGATTGACAACATCAATGTTTCCTGAGATTGATAAATTAATAAATTATCTGTCAGTAGAACAGTGAAAATATCTACGCAAAATCTACATTGATACTACGTGGATGAGATACTTTGATTTTATCGATGGAAAAGAAACGTTGAATCCACGCGGATAAGGTACTTCGATTTTGGCGATGGAAAAGAAACGTTGAATCCACGCGGATAAGGTACTTCGATTTTGGCGATGGATAAGAAACGTTGAATCTACGTGGATAAGATACATCGATTTTAACGATAGAAAAGAAACGTTGAATCCACGCGAATAAGGTTCTTCGATTTTGACGATGAAAAAGAAACGTTGAATCTACGTGGATAACTCGTGGATGAATCTCCATCCACGTATTACGTAGATTCGACGCAGATGCGACGTACCAGTTTTACTGGGGATTTGGACTTTGCATCGCAATATCTCCGCTCGTAGGGCACGTAACGGAAAATAAAGACTCTTATTATATAAATCGACCTCAAGCTATCGATCAAGCCTGCTTATAGAACTTGATCCGTTCACTCGTTATTGAGATCTCAAAATCTCGGGTACTCGCAACTCGTGCGTTTGCGTAAATGAGTCACGGTGCGTCTCGCTCCGCGCGTACTTGGCGCGAGACACTACCGTGTCTCTTGATATATTTTCAAATGTTATTTTTTAAGCGTGCCACTTTATTATAAGAGTGGACTTCACGATATAACTGATACAAAAATTGTGTCGCTCCGAGACAGCGTCGCGCGAGAATAGCGCGAGACACTGTCGTGTCTTTCTGATGCCGTTCTTATAACACTGTCAAATTTTAAATACGAGAAACAGATCACATCGAATGCCATCATCTATCGGATACTTTGAGATGCAATATTCTGATCTAATCATATATAATCTTATATGACTATATCATTTCATATACGATTATATTATTTTTAGTTTAAATTATAAGGTATGTTTGCAAAATAATACAATTAATATATTTGTTTATAAGAACTATAATATATTATTATATAACAGTTTTTTTCACGAATTATTACTGGTAATTTTACTGTTTACGAAAATATTTAATAAAAATTAATATGTCAATTTAAAAAATTAAGTATCTTATGCAAAATTAGAAAAAAAAGAAAACTTAAAACAACATATATAAGCAATGAGAAGTGCCGTTTTCGGTCAAAGCGGATCTTGATGTTTAATAATATTTCACAATATCAATTATTATTAAATACATGTTTCAGTTTTTTAAATTTGCACTACTGCGTGCCAATATGGACTTTGTCGGACTTACAACGCAATTGTGTAAATTGAAACTAAAAATAATATATTTTATATTAATTTGATATTGTCAAGTAAAATAATATACTAGAAGCATATTTATAACAGTTATACATAGATAGATCCATTATAGAGTATATATTCATATATGATTATTATCTTTAACCTTATAAATATACTTTTACATGATCACACATGATAATATACTAGTATATAAAACCATATATGACTATATAAAGTTACACTTAAAGAGATTTAGCCATATAATATTGTTCAAGATTATATTTCCATTTCTTATATGACCATATATAATTATATATTTACTAATATGAACAAATAAGAGGTATTTTTTTCCGAGTATATAATCATATATGCTTATATGGCCATATATAATAATATACTCTCATATATGGCCATATAATATTGTTTAAGATTATATTTTCCATTTCTTATATGATCATATATAATCATATTTCTAGATACTAATATACATTAATATGAATAAATAAAAGGTTTTTTTTCCCGGGAGATCTGAAGGATGGTTACCACCAGGTGGAAATTCATCCCGAAGACACAAAGTATTTTTCGTTCGCCACTTATGATGGCCAGTACGAATACGTCTATATGCTTTTTGGATTTGGCGAATCAGGAGCCGAATTTTACAAACGATTAAAGAATCTCCCTGATTTAGCGACCTTAATACGCTTACGAAAAATTATATTGTATATGGATGACATCCTTATAGTTTGAGATCAATCTTGATAAGTGTCAATTTTTTAAATTAAAAATTGAGTTTTAGGGTATATTGTGTCGGCCAACAGTATAACAATTAGCGAAAGACACACAGACGTAATTCAAAAGTTTCCTGTCCCAGGAAAGGTGTTAGATGTACAGCGATTTTTGGGTTTGACTAACTATTTTAGAAGGTTCATTCAAAACTATGCGAGTAAGGCGAAGCCTTTAACTAACTTGCTACGTAAATCAAGTAAATTCATTTTCGGTGAAGATTGCAGACAAGCTTTCGAATCTCTGAAAAAAGATTTAATCTCCTACCCGGTGTTAAGACTTTACGATTCCAATGCTGAGACACAACTGCATACCGATGCAAGTCATGTAGCCATGGATGCTATTTTACTGCAAAAGCAGAATGATGCTGTTGATGATTTCGCTCCGGTGGCTTACTTTAGCCAAGCGACAAACAAGGCTGAAGCCGATTATCATAGTTTTGAACTTGAGATGTTAGCTATAGTAAAGTCAGTCGAAAGATTTCATATTTATCTTTACGGGTTAAAGTTCACGATCGTAACGGATTGTCAAGCGTTAGTTTATGCTGTAAATAAAGCTCATTTAAACCCAAGGATTGCCCGTTGGACTCTACGCATTCAAGCAGATTATGATTTCAAAATCGTCCA
The DNA here is from genome assembly GCF_030848805.1 of Temnothorax longispinosus. Taxonomy (NCBI): domain Eukaryota; kingdom Metazoa; phylum Arthropoda; class Insecta; order Hymenoptera; family Formicidae; genus Temnothorax; species Temnothorax longispinosus. The sequence continues at coordinate 11,625,306 of NC_092366.1, read as the reverse complement.
TCGCGCGGGCGGAAAAATGGCGCATGTAAATGCTCTTAGCCGTATCGTGACATACATCGATTCAATGCCTGTAGAGAGAGAGCTTGAGTACAAACAGTTAACGGACGCTAAGCTGAAGAGTATCGCCGAAAAGTTAGAGTTTAAGGAGAACGATAAGTTTGAGCTTATCGAAGGACTAGTTTATAGAAAGGGTTCGGACAAACCACGGTTCGTAGTTCCGGATTCTATGGTCAGTAATGTGATACGAGTGTACCACGATAACATGGCGCACTGCGGAGCGGAAAAAACCGTCCAAGGCATTATGGCAAATTATTGGTTTCCGTCCATGCATAAAAAGGTTCGAGATTATATATAAGACTGCCTAATATGTCTGATGTCAAACATGTCGGTAAATTCTCTCGAAGGTGAATTGCAGACAACGGATGCCCCTTCGGCTCCTTTCCAAATATTGCATACCGATCATTACGGTCCCTTAATAGAATCAACTGGTGGTTATAAGCATGTCCTCCTAGTGGTTGACGCATATACGCGGTACATTGGTTGTTCCCAGTGAAAACCACCAATTCAAAAGAGGCGATTAAACAATTTGATAGTCTATTTCATATATTCGGTAATCCAAATGAAATAGTGTCTAATAGAGGAACTGCTTTTACCTCGCACGAATTTTCCGAGTTCTTAAATTCCAATAACATCAAGCATCGTATAAGGTAGCGGTGGCGGCACCTTTGGGCAAATGGTTTAGTTGAGAGGATAAACAAGTTTTTGAAATCTTCCTTAAGAAAACTGGTCGAAGAACCTCGTAAATGGAAGGAATGTCTGAGTACAGTTCAGTACGTAATAAATAACACGTATCATTCTTCTCTTAAAAGTTCTCCCTCAAAACTACTCCTAGGTTATGACCAGCGCAGTCACGTGGATGCTAAACTGGTAGAGCATCTCAACCAATTAGCGAAAATTGAATTCAATTTTGAAGCTTATTGTGATTCAGTTCGCGAGGCAGCAGTAGACTCTGCCGAGTGTATTAAAAATTATAATAAGATACCTATATTACGATAAACTGCACAAAAAGCCCACTGAATATAATACAGGTGACCTGGTGATGATTCGTGATACGGTCGTCAGACCTGGAGAAGATAAAAAGTTGAAACCTTCTTATAAAGGTCCTTACCGGATTGCAAAAGCTTTGAATAAAAATCGTTATGTAGTGGAGAGTGTTCCAAGTTTCGATATTACTTCTCGCCCTTACAATTCGATATTATCGTCAGATTGCCTGAAACCATGGATCAGGGCGATTAATCCCAACAATCCGACAAAAGTTGAAAATATTCTGTCTAGCGTATAAGTTTATTCGTATCAAGTTAGTATAAGTTATGCTGCGAAGTTTGCTAAACGTGGCTTCAATGTTTTGTGTTCTCATTACCAAAGATGGTTGTGAAATCATTCATTCTTTTAAGTTCAAATTATGTGATAAATGCGACACAGTGTTAGTCGAAATATAGCGATATTTAATAAGTAAGTTGTGTTGTAAAAGCCGGATTACATTCGGGTCGAATGTTATTTCAGGCTGGCCGATCTGTAAGAAATCAAAGGCGCGCCTATCCCGTGGTGACTCCACATGCTGCGTGCGAGCGTCGCGGTAACTACGCCGACGAGAGGCGCTAACGTCAGCGCTGCCAATGCGCGATCGCGAATAGTGTGATTGGTTGGTGATGTCACGAGATGTTCACGTGAAGTATGTAACGGTCGTCGTGCAAGTGTGTTACGGCGCGGTCGAAATGAGTAAAGAGTTCGATTTAAGTATCCGAAGGGATCGGTCGTGCGTCGGAGGGCTCATGCCTCTGTAATTCTATCCCGACGTATTGATTCGAGATTCGTAAGTTCGTGCAATGGACTTCGCGGTAATGTATCGGAAGAAATATAAATCGAAGTGAACGGCGTAAACCTTGTCTTCTTTTCCCACATCACTATCCTCGTCTTCCTTACGTATCAAACGCGGGGTCTGATATTAATTACTACCCGTGTTACGTTGATAAGTTTGTCGCGCACATTCCATCGGGAATATTAACAACAGTGAGACATTTACAGTAGTACTATAATACGTTTTGAAATAGGTCAAAGAGTTACGTGCAGGAATTACGTAAATAAACCAAAATGGCGTTTCAGTAGAATTAAAGAAATGCTAGGGAAGTTACATTATTTGATTCGTTTGGATAAGATTGGAAACGTCATGTTAATCAAATCCGTAAAATTGGAGAAGCTACGCCAAGCGATGAACAGGATGATTTAGATTTTGGTCCTTTATCTCAAATAGAGGAGGGAGAAAATGATGAGACTCCTATGCAGGACCAAGAAGTTGAAGGTTCTTCACAAGAGCAATCTTTTTATAAGGATGCCTGTGAACAGCCGTAAGAGCAGATTATACGTAGATCCGAGCGTGCGCGTAAAAAGCCAAATTATTTGGATGATTATTATTTGCCTAAAAATGTTCATTTGATTTGTTGAGATTTTGTAATATGACTCAACCTACAACTGTTTAATTCATTTCTTTTCATTCCATTATTGGCTATGTATTGGTATTTATTTCCTTAAGAAGGGGAAATGAATATTTCCTTGTCAAGGCTTAAAAATTTTGATATTTGACACAAAATTTTTGAGAATTTTTTTAGATTTCTAAATTGTAGTATCGATATGTCGGTTTAAAAAATTATAACTAAATCAATTTTATAAAAAAAATTTTTTTTTTAATCTGACAAGTGCATGTTAAAGTTGGAATAATAACATAAAAAATCGTCAACCAAATTCGAGAGGTCCAGGGTCAAACCCAGGTCGATTTGGCATGGAATGCCCCATATATATATCATTTATAATCGACTACATGATCATATTAACTCTATCAACACTTTAAGAGCAGTAGGTATTTGATAAAACTTTTATATATTGTAAATGTCTCGATAAGTTTTAACTTTAGACCCATCATGATTTAATACTTCTTTATTCAGCATTTTGTGCTCTCTCGACTTCCACAAAAAAATATAGAATGTCCTATTTAGAAAATACAAAATAATTTTCACTACTTGATATGCAAACAGTACAGGAAAAAAATTATAATACAGTAGAACCTCGATTATTCGAGGTAGTGCGGACCGAGCATACATCGGATAATCGAAAACTCGGATAATCCGGAAGAATATAGTAAAGACTGTTAACATTAAAAATATATAGATATTTATTCAAAACATACATAATTTTACATAGTAGAACATATTGTTCATTTATATCGCTCATAAATAATACTATAATTCTTAATTTTTTGATAACATAAAGTCATTAATACGGGATTACTTTAATTTATTCATTCTTTCTTTAGCTGCGGTATCTCTCAGTCGTTTCATCAATAATAATTCACTTGGAGTAGCTTCGGATTTTTCTTCGACGTACTCTAGAGCGTTTAGTCCTTCTTCGTGGCTGATGCATTCTTTGGCCGGTGTATCCTCATTGTCAAATTCACTTTTGTTTCTTGAATTGATGAGTTCAACAATTTCATCGTCATTTAGCTCATGTTCACGGTCATCAGCATTAGCCCATTTATCGTACTTTTCAACATTAGCACAATCAGGGATCATCAAAATCATACTATGTAAATCTACATCGTCTTGAAATTCATCGCTTTGTATATCGGGAACCAAACTTTTAGACCATGATTTCTGTAGTGTGGGTGTCGCAATAGCATTCCAATCTTGATCGAGCTGACCAATAAATAACGTCTTTAATATTAATCTCAATCAAAACTTCCTAAGTGTCTCATTAAGATTATTTTTTTCTAGAATTGACTGAAAAAGAAAACGTCGGTAATGACGTTTCAGTGTTTCCAGTACTCCTTGATCTATTGGTTGTCTAATAACGGTCACGTTTGGTGGAAAAAATTTTACAATAATGTTTCCACTTCTAAGATTTGAGTCATTTGGGTTTTCTGGGGAGTCCATTCTTTTTCAAAAATGTTTCAGCTGAAGGAACACAAATTGGTCAAAAAACAATTTTTTAAAAAGATCGCTACTCATCCAAGCATTTTGCTGCGCATAATACGCAGGCAAAGCTTCATGGTTAATGTTTTTAAGTGCTCTCAGTTTAGCCGACTTCCCAATTAACATCAGTGGAAGTTTATGTTTTCTTTCCTGATGCATTGCTACATGCTAAAATAGTACATCTGTCTTTATTCTTCTTATATCCCAGAGCAGCTGCTTCATCTCTTGAAATTAATGTTTTGGAAGGCATCATTTTATAATTTAGGCCAGTTTCATCACAGTTGTAAATTTGATCTTTTGTATATCCTTCTTCTGCTACGAGCTTTTGAAATTTTTCTTTAAACTTATTCATTTCACCTTTATTAGCTGATAATTTTTCGCCGCAGATATTCATCTGACGTGTCTTTTCACACCGTGTCTTTTCTTCCACCTCTCTAGCCAACCACTGCTTACTGTAAAAGTGTCGCTTTCGTTAGGAAAATGTTTTGCTAGCATCATAGCTTTTTCTTGTAAAATTGGACCTGATCTAGAGAAATAAAGATACGTATATGAGATCAATCTAAGATTGTTAATATAACAATTGTTATTTTAATTATTGATATTCACTTAGGAAATAAGAGTTTTATACTTAATATGGAAGTCCCTTTTTTTTCATCTGTGTAAACCATAAGAATAACGCACTGTCGATTTTATTATACTCTGCTAATTTCATAGTTTTACGGTTTGTCTTAACGTCGCATTCAGTCGCAAATTGTTGTAATTTTTGCCGATTTCGTCACCAATCACCGACGGTTGTCTCTCCAACTCCACATTCAGCTGCTTCAGTTCGAGTTTTTTCACTCTTATCCAACCTACTTATGGTTTCTAATTTCTGCTGCACGGTTACAACTCTTCTTCGTTTTTGAGACATTGTGATGCTTTAATTACTTACTTATCTCGGACGCATTCCACGAATGTGTGAGCAAACAGACAAACGTGCGATAGCGATATAAACACAGATATAAACAAAAGCTCGAAAATACCGGTTATAAGCGATGACGATACAGGCGAATTGAAGCAGATTTAGAAGAGACATAAGAAATATACATAAACGGACGCTCACGCCTCGGATAATACGGAAACTTCCGATGGGACAAGCACCTCGGATAATGCGGAGTGTCGGATAATCGGAGCTCGGATAATCAAGGGTCTACTGCAATGTTCGTTGTAATGGCTCGCACAATTTTTGAGATATTTGCCACAATTTAAAAAATGGCTTTAAAAAACATTTATATGTTTTACGTAAATTACAATTTATAGTCTAAAAAAATTAAAATTATTTTTTTCGTAAAAAATTCAAGATTTAAATTCTTTTTAGATTTAAATTTCTCCTCCCCTCTTCTTTCCTTCCCCATCTTCCTCTCAATTCCTTCCTCCTTCCTTTTTCTTTACTCCCTCTTTTCCTCTGTGTGGATAAGAGAGAGTGTAAAATACATACATTCTATCATTATTTAACGGAGCTCTTACCTCTGGAAAGGAATCCTCAATTATATATAAGCATAATAAGGACGAAATGTTACGCAATTTAGCGATGGTAGCAGCTAAATGCAAAACTACTGTGCAATCCTTACCACCATTGAAACTAATGAAAACTTCATTTGGATTATATCTATAAAAAACATATACATATATTTTTTTATAGATAGTATGTACAACTATATACTTGTATTTACAGATGTAGTCAGTGGAATAAGAGCGTGTTATTCATAATTCCGTTAATAGATGTCGCATGAGTAAAACTTTTGGATGTTAATGTTGGCCATACAGTAGGCTAAAATACTTTGAAAGTTAGGTTCAGTTTATTGTGTGACAACTGAATGTGAACAAAATGAGTGCAGCGTACGCTAGTCGTTTTGAAGCAGTATTTATGTAGTCACCTATAAGGACCAAAATGTCATATATAGCTGCTGTCCGTTACATGAGAAAGTCTCAGCAGTTTGTCGTAAAATATGGGTGAAACGATCGAAGAGACAAAAAGTATCGACGATCTGCCTGAAAGAGGCCGCTTTTAAAGCCAACAATTCGCTGCTTTAAATGACTTTTCTTCGTTCATACATGTATTATTTCCACATACATATTTAGTCGTTTATGCCTTCCAATACTCAAAATAACTGCTATATTTTCCAAATTTTTTTGTTAATAATTTTTTAACGAATAACGAGCAACGGCTAAAACCTTCTGAAGGTCACTCGGGGTCATGACCTTTTTTTTTATAACGGGGGGAAATCCACACGGATACCCCCTCCCCCGGGGTGTGGAGGGCGGTTATGTGGGACTTTAACCCACTAAAAACCCCCTCGAATGTTCCTCACGGCGCTTTTTGACAACATATATCAAGGTCATTGAAATCGGTGAGGTTGCCCTTAATCTTAAGATTAACCGGTATTTTTGGCGAAGAACACGGCAAAAATAGTAAAAAAAATTTCCGACAAAAAAAATTTTCCGAGGTTCACCCCACCCGAACCGGAGGTTTATCATTTGTACGGTTCGGGTTTTCAACTTTCTACGCAAACGGAGATCCATCTCCACCCAACCCTGCCTGCGAGGAAGAGGTGGTAGCCCCTCCCCCCCTATATGTGTACTGTCTATACACACAATCAAAGTATTATTTAAGAAGAATTATTTATTTTTAACTTTAATACTGTATATCTCAAAAACTAGAGCAATTAGCAATATAAGACCTGTATAATTTTTTTTAGCATAAAAAATACTATCAGAAACCATCGTCAAATCAAGAGGCCGAAGTTATCGTAATCGTGCCCAAAAAGGGTACAGATGTAAGTCTGAGAATGACTAAACGTCCTAAACGTCGATTACTTGCTTCTGGTTACGACTGGCGAAGTACAAGAATCAAACTGTTTTTAAAGCCATTATACGTGGAAAAACGTCTAAAGCTACCCACACAGCAAAATATATCTGAGATATAGCCAGATATCTTTATGCCTACAATTTTAAGTCAAATCTGAGGTATCTTATTTTCAGATATTTAAAAAATATCTACAGGACATCATTACTCGATATCACATTATATCTTTGAAAAAGACATCTCTGCAACATTTGCATTCGAATATATGGCCGATTCATAGTTATATAGCTCTTATATTTTATAAAGATCAACTCAAGTTTATTCGTAGCCAATAAAACAATTTTAGAGAACTTGGACGCCGTACTGATTCGTCCCGGCAAAAGCCAGACGCCGCGCCGTGAAGAAACTTCGAAAATTTTCACTCGGTTGGCGTCGTAGGTAACGACCGCGTCGCGAAAGCAACTCGCCGCAAGGGGACTTTGAAAACTTTTGCTGAGACTGCGCCGGAGGTAACGACCGCGGCGCGAAATCAACATGCCGTGAGGGGACTTAGCAAATTTTTGCTCGGGCGAGTGCTAGTAACATGGACTGCCGCAACGCGGCTACATGCCCCAGTACCTTCTCGTAAGCAAAAATCCTTACGCACTAGAGTAAAAGGCGAGCCTGTGAGATACTTGGCTCTAATATTTTTCGTGATACCTCCGAGATATCATACAGAGATGGCAAAATGCAAAATATTGGAATAGTATCAAAGCATAATTTTGAATTTATTGCAAGTTCTTATGAAAATAACTTCTTTTATATTTGAAGAAGGACTCAGAATTGGTGACATAAAAATAAATTTCTTATGAACTCTTAAGAATCATTTTAGAAGAGAGAATAAATATACACGGAAAAAGAATTAATTTCATAAATCGAGAATTAAAAAAAAATTCTTCTTTTCTTCTTGCTATTTGGGTCGTATGTAACATATCTGCTTTTAAATGAAGCATAGATATTCGACATATACTGCATATAGATTCTGCAATCAGATATCATATCTGAGATAAAATTATAGCTTTTTATAATCTTGAAGATGTCTCTGAGATATTCTCATGATATCTTGCGCAATCAGATATTCCGTCATTCAGATATCTTCTAGATATCTTGGTGATATATTTTACTGTGTGCGGGTAATATCGACCGTGATTATTCAAATGTAATCTTTATCGACGAAGCTTTGTTTTGGACGTGGGTCCACATGCGTGATCGATTCGTGCAAATCCGTTAGTTCAGCGCACTGTAAAACATACAATTAGAATGCATGTTTGGGGATGCTTTTGTAAACAAGGTTTTGGAATTTTGTGTTTACGGGTAATCTCAATACAGAGAGAATGATAAAAATTGATAAAATAATAAAAAGGGGTTTATTGAAGTCTACTAGGAGATGATTCGGCCCCGATACCAACTCATGGGTACTCCAAGAAGACAATGACTCCAAACATCGAAGCCATGAATGCACGGCGTGAAAGCATGAAAATGGCATCACTACGATGGATTGACTCTCACAGTCTTCTGATGCTAACTAATCGAAAATATATGGGCTGCTATGAAGATCAAGATGAGGAAAAAGCGTGTCTTCACTTTGAAACAGTTATCGTAACAATCACGTTCGATCTGGAAATCAATTCCTGAGACTTTGGCAAAAAAACCTCGTAGAATGTCTTGTAGAATGCCTTGTAGCATGCCTCAACGTTGCCAAGCTTTAATCGATAACGAAGGGGACTGGATGACGTATTAGGTAAACGCATTGAAGCGTATAATATAATCTACTTCAAGGTCATATATTTATTCAAAATCATAAGATTTTTTCAAAATCTTTTCTTTTCCAGGAGGAACAGCTAACATGCTCTTGTGCCACTGACTGTAATTATATCTATATATATTAAGTACACATAGTACTATATTTACAAGAAATATATTATGTCAGTTAACTGTACACAAACATGTGCACACACTTATACGCGCAAATTAATTGACATAACATGTTTGTGTGTATTCCAAATAAGATACATATACATTTATTCAAATATGTATGTTACATGCGTACCTTTCATAACATTCATTCAATATGTCTAGTGCACATTTAATATGTGCTTCGTTTTTGCTATTTTCCAGTACAATATTCATTTGAAAACAACTAAATTTATGTTTCAAATTCATAACTTTTTGTATTGGCAGATAGTATAAAAATTCCTCTTTTGCTTTTGCAACTGTTTCTTCGGATCCTTCCAAAGTAATCCTCGTAAAAGGTATTTTTAATTCCAATTGAGGATAACTGCCAATTTTAACTTTACCATCCCATCTTTTTGCTTGTTTATCTAAAATATCTACTATTGACAGTTCATTCAATTCAATATCTATATATTCAAACTGCAGTGGCGTGCATCCTTTTAAACGAGAAATTATTGTGTTTGCAGCAGGCTTGAAATACTTGGGGGAACCAGGCAGCACATAAACATTTTTTACGTTTATCACTGGAAAAGCCTCTGAAAATTAATAATACAATATCATACATTAATACCATATATTAAGGTAAAGAAAAATGGATGTAAATAATTTTTTATTATGCATTATCAACTTTTTTCGTTTTTATGTACATGTATACCCAGGTAGCGCACATGGTCTTTTTGACGTCAATTTAAGGTCATTTTTCGTCCAAGACGTCATATGTCATTTATATGACGTGTATTTGGCGTCTTATTGTGGACGAAAGTATGACGTCATGAAAAGGACATGAATTAGACGTTATTTTAAGACCAAATTTGGTACACGACAATTTTATTTTTATTTTTTGAGTTTTTCTTAATTAAAACAGACCCATATAGCATGAAGCTTGCAAGAGAATGCAGGAACGTTACAAGTTGCAATGCAATGTTGTAGAGACAATTGCAACATTTCGTTGAAATATTAGAACAACATTGCAGAAATATTATAAAAATAATAGAAAATATAGTACTATAACTTACTTCGTGAACATATATCCACATACATAAAATAAAGATTGATTTTTTTTTAGATTTGTTTCTTTAAATTTGATTTCTGATTATTTTTCAACTTTGATTTGATTCATTAAAAAAATTATTTATTTTGTCAGGTAGCGTCTTTAGGCGTTCTCATATATTGTTAACATTATTATATTAATATTATATTATGTTAAATATACGAATTTTATATTAATAATTATTGTACATTAATTTTAATTATGTTATTATTTTTAATATTTACCGGTTATTATCATCACACAATTTTTGAACACTATAAAGATATGTTATATAGGAGTATTAGCAACAAGGAAGCGCCAGAGTCAAAGGATCACCACTAGTTCGTTCGATCATCGATGTCAAGCAACGTTAAGTGCAGTACTGACTTGGATGGGTGACCGCGCGGCTGTATGCACACACGACATTATACATAATAAATAATGTATTTTCTTTTTTTTTGTTTTTCTAAAATTCTTAATTCACAAAAGCATAACGGCATATACATACTTTTAAATGACTCATATTTATGTCATTTTTAGAGCATTTTTAAAATTATTATAAACTTACGTCATATACTGATGTAAATTTGACGTCATCCGATGACGTCACTTATGCTGTGACAAATGGCCGTCAATATAGGGTCATTTAGACGTCATACTGACCGTCAGTTTGACGTACGTTCTGGCGAATGCGTACGTAAGAAAGACATCTAATTGACGACGTTGTGCTATCTGGGTAAAGATGTAAATTCAAGAAAATATTTTAAATGTACAAAATATACAAAGCCTATATTCTCACATTACCTTTTTACTGGTATATTTATACTACCGATCATGAAAGAGAGGATGAATTTTATAATAATATAATACAACGAAAGTTAGTCTTATTCTCAATAAATGTTTAGGATATACTGGCAGTCAAAAGTTTAAGATTAATTGAAAATTTCTACTGTATAAAATAAAATCTTTATGCATTATAATTTAATATATTTTTATTATTTCATTGTTTTATAATAAAATAAAAAAGTATAAAATGTTTAAAAATCTTACAAAATATATTTTTTTAAATAAAAAGAATATTAGACACTATTTTTGTCAAAGTAACTACCCTCTTTCTCTTTTTTACTAATCTAAACAATCTAACTACAAATTCATTTATTTTTTCTGACTTTTCCACCTATCTTCCAAAATAATCCACAACTCAGTTTTGGAAAGAAACCTTTATGACTGTAATCCATTCTCTTGAAATTAAACAATGCTAAATCAAATTGATTCGACAAAATTTCATTCAAATTGAAGCAAATCAAATGATTTCAAATTGAATCGTTGAATAATAATTTTTAATTAACAATATAATTATTATTAGATTGAATTTTAACCCGTACATAATAACAGAATATTTTAATATAAAAAAATAATATTAATTATATAACATAAATTTTTTTAAAAGGTCCGCGACACAAAAGTAAAAATTAGGAAAAATTTGGGGAGTTGTAAAAAGTTGTAAATTAATAAGAGTATGGAATTTTTTGTTACGTATATCTATTAAGTACATTTAACAATATCTTGCTATAAAAAATATATATTTTTCAGTGAATATTAACATCGTGTCCATTTTTTAGAACAGCATTTTTGAAACTGTAGCTATGATAACTTGAAAACGGTTTATTCAATTAATTTCATATTTGACACAAATGTTTATCATAATTGTCTGCATCAGTTCTCTCTCTCTCTCTCTCTCTCTCTCTCTCTCTCTCTCTCTTGCTCGTCTACATACTCGTGATCAGCTATATAAGCGTGCTAAACGGGCCAACAGTCTCTTAGGTTATGCTTCCTACAGACTCTTCCGAAATCATCTCAATGCTGATATCAGGCGGGCTAAGAGCGAATTTTATTATAAGTCTCTTATTGGTATTATTGACCCTGCCAAATTGTGGAGAGAACTTGCTCGACTAGGGCTTGCAAAAGCAACTCTCACCTCTCCATTACATTTCTTTTCATCTGATCAGCTGAACTTATATTATGCGTCTGTTTCCAATGCTCAGCCTATATGTCTTCATTCTGATTTTATCTCTGCCACTGCTTTGGTCTCACGACCTTTTGATCGTCCTGAGTTTGTGTTTTCCACTATCTCACCTCGGTCAGTTTTTGAGTTTTTGTCTATGCGACCTCTCCACTCTTACGCTTCTGGCTCGGATGGTCTACCGCTATATGTTCTGCGCATTGCTTGGCCTGTTGTTTCGTCATCGCTTGTTCTTTTATTTAATCGATCGTTAGACACTTCGTCGTTCCCGTCAGAGTGGAAGAAGGCATATATTCGCCCGCTCTCAAAGATCCGAACACCACTATCCCCGTCAGATACTAGACCTATCGCGAATTTACCTGAGCTGTCTAAATTATTAGAACGAATTGTTGCTTCACAGATATTAGACTACCTAAACAAATACGACATTCTGAATCCCAGACAGTCTGCGTACCGCACAGGGTATAACACACAATCTGCGCTTTTGCGGGTTTGTAACGATATCAAGCAGGGGATTGATGAGGGACTTATTACAATTATGATACTGTTTGACTTTAGCAAGGCATTCGATACAGTCTCCCATCTGCTACTACTTATTAAGCTCAAACAGATAGGCTTCTCTGACGCTGTCTTAAACTGGATTTTCTCCTACCTAACAGGTCGTTCTCAAGCAGTTATTGATGACGAGGGCAACCTTTCTGACTGGATTTTTACTTCGTCTGGAGTCCCTCAAGGTTCTGTGCTTGGCCCTCTGTTGTTTTCTTTATATATTAATGACATTTATAGGATATTACGTTATGCATTTCACATGATTTTTGCGGATGATGTTCAGATCTATCGCCTATGTTCACCGGCTAATATTCTTCAGGCTCTGGAATTGATTACATGTGATGCCAATGCTATCTTTGATTATGCTAATACGAATGGACTAAAACTTAACCCTGCTAAATCTAAAGTTATTATTTTTGGAAGTCAAGCTTATATTAATAGCATTGATCTTGGTAGTCTTCCACCTATTATTGTGAATGATACGCCCCTACCGTATGTAAATGAGGTTAGGAATTTGGGTGTCATCTTTATGTCAAATCTTTCGTGGACGAGACATATCTCGCTGATCTCACAAAGAGTGCATTACGCGTTGAACAATTTGAAGTTCAATAAGAACTCTCTTTCTACCAATCTCAGGATTAAACTCGTCACCACCTTAATCATGCCACATATTGATCATTGTTGTCTAGTATATCATGGTTTGAGCAGTGAGTTGAATACAAAATTGCAAAAGCTCGTCAACTGTTGTATTCGGTTCATCTATGATCTTAAGCGTGACGAACATATTACACCGTATCGACGTCAGTTGAGATGGCTTTCGGTTGAAAATAGGAGATACTACTTTCTTGGATGTCAGACCTATCGCATTCTGTATATGTGTTCTCCTTCATATCTACGTGAGCTTTTTCCTCCTCCCGATCCAACACTTAGAAGATCTGACCGACTAGCTGCTTCATCCACTCAGACGTTCCATATTCCTGCTCACAGAACCGTTGCTTTCAGAAATTCCTTCCAACTTTCTTCCATATATTTCTGGCATTCTCTTCCTAGTACAATAACTTCGGCATCTTCACTTGCATCATTTAAGAGTCTACTTTTTGCGTTTTTGCTTTCGTCCGAATCGGAGTGACGGGCTTTTGTTCTTTTGTTGTTTTTTGTTTTTGCGTACCTCCTGCGAATATACTAGTCCCTAATTTTAAGTTGCGTTGCAATTCTTTATTAGTTTTAAGTTGCGTTAGTTGTAAGTAGCGTTAGTTTTAAGTAGCGTTGTTGTCAGTTGCTTGTAATTGACATATTGTTATTGAGTGAGAGCATGTGCTTGCTGTTATAATTTTCTTTGTATCTTTTTGCCCTGTAGCCATTGTTTGGGCATAATAAATGATCAATCAATCAATCAATCAATCAATCAATCTCTCTCTCTCTCTCTCTCTCTCTCTCTCTCTCTCTCTCTCTCTCTCTCTCTCTCTCTCTCTCTCTCTCTCTCTCTCTCTCTCTCTCTCTCTCTCTCTCTCTCTCTCTCTCTCTCTCTCTCTCTCTCTCTCTCTCTCTCTCTCTAATTTTGGTCGTGGATTTTCAACGCGGAAAATAAAATTCAACATCCATAAAAAAATAAACGCGTGGTCGCCACGCGCGTTAGAAATGAAACTTCTGAAGGCAAGGCTTTGCCATAACTTTTCTGAAATTAATACAAAAACAATACGACGGAATTAGTCACTCCAAGTCGCCCGCAACTCGAAAATGTAGTCCCCGGAAAAAAAGATTACATATAATTATATATTAATATATAATGTAAAATTTGAATGTTTATTAGTATTCAATAAATATTAGTACAATGCGAAACAATTGAAAGGTAATTATCAATTTTATTAAGGACTAAACAAGTCTAAATCATAAACTCTATTCAGCCTATGTATTACTTCAATATAATAAAACAAAGCGTTATTTTTTATTTTTAAAAATAAATCATTCGCAGTTTTTTAGATTTCTAGTATGAAGCATGAGAAATTAATAATTATTTGAAATAATTTTTAAAAAAAATTTTTCATAGTAAATACATTTGATTTATTCATTTTATTTATTCATTTGATTATTAATTTTGATTTAATTATTTATTACTTTTCTAAAACTAGCTTCTTTATTGCTAACTTTGATTTCAAACATTTATCTTCATAACGGACTAATCTTACTATAATATTAAAAAAATTGAATCATTGTATTCTGTAGAAAATCGTCAATCTACATAAAAAAAACAACAAGAAACGAAACCCAATGACAATTCTTCTAACACGACTGAATCACCTGAAGATACTGACCAATCCGATATAGACAGCGAAAATGATGTCCGACCTGTTGTTGACAAAATCATTAAACCCCAACCGCAAACTGCCCCCCGGGAAAAAATATTCATATATGATCATATATAATCATATATGATTGGCCATATATGGTCAGATATGGAAATTGGCCAGATCTGAGGATATATGATCTGGTATTATTGTATATGTTAATATCTGATCAGATATGATCAGGTATGATCAGATACGAACTGACACAGTTCAATCTGGACATATATATTTAAGTATGTTTCAGAACATTGTTATATATTTTCAAAAGTTATTTTTTAAGTATGCCACTTTATTATAAAAGTGGACTCCATGATACAACTGCGATACAAAAATTGTGCCGCTTCATAGCGCGAGACAGTGTCGTGTCTTTTTATACCATTCTTATAACACTGTTGGTCAAATTTTAAATACGAGAAAACAGATCCCATCGAATGCCATCTATCGGATACTTTGAGATGCAATATCTGATCTGATCATATATAATCTTATATGACTATATAAGTTCATATATGATTATATATGATTTTCAGTTTAAATTATAAGATATTATGTTTGCAAAATAATACGATTAATATATTTATATAGAACTATAATATATAATATATAACAGTTTTTTTCACGAAGGTAAAATTTCATTGTTTATAAAAATATTTGATAAAAATTAATGTCAATTAAAAAAGATTAAGTGTCTTATGCAAAATTAGAAAAAAAGAAAAATTTAAAATAACACAAGCAATGAGATGCCGTTTTTGGTCGAAGTGGATCTGGGTGCTTAATAATATTTCACAATATCAATTATTATTAAATATATTTTTCAGTTTTTTAAACTGCGTGCCAATATGGGCTTTGTCGGACTTAAAACACATATATATATATATATAAACGCTCTGTATATAGGCATGTAAAACTTATATCTGTTTATATCTCATTTATATATGTTCATATACTGTCAGATATGAATATTTTTTCCCGGGATAATATAAAATGTCCGGGAAAAATATTCATATCTGACAGTATATGAACATATATAAATGAGATATGAACAGATATAAGTTTTACATGCCCATGTATAGAGCATATATAATCATATATGGTTATCTATCGCCATATATGATTCTGATCACCATATATGATTATATATGCTCTATACATGGGCATGTAAAACTTATATCTGTTCATATCTCATTTATATATGTTCATATACTGTCAGATATGAATATTTTTCCCGGACATTTTATATCATTATATCCCAGTCTGGTCATATATACATCGCGTCTTATTGTCATATATGATCATGTACAGTGCCGATATAGTTATGTATGACCATATATAATTATATCTGATAATACATGGCCAAACATTCTTTATATACGATCATGTAAGGCCAGATACGATTATGTATAGTGTCATATCTGCTACACATAATAATATGTCTGATCATATATGAACTTATATGATCAGATCTTGTGTCATGTATAATATACGATCTGATCATATATGGCAATAGATAACCATATATGATTAATATGCTTTATATATGGGCATGTAAAACTTATATCTGTTCATATCTTATTTATATATGAACATATATGAACATATATAAGTTTTACATGTTCATATATAAATATATACTGTCAGATATGAATATTTTTTCCCGGGGCAGAAGATAACAAAAAGTTCCCGGAAATAACTAAGGAAGATAACGATGGAGAAGTTATAATCAATAACATTCTTCAAAAAATTTTAAGTCAAAATAATGATGAGCTGTTAGATGCTCATAAACAATCTATTGAAAAAGTTGAAGAATTTGATGACAAAAAAAAAGGAAGATACCAAGACAGAAAAAGAAGATGGAGGCACGAGCGGACTAAATGATGACGAATTTTATGATGAAGATATTCAGTTATTAGGTCCTGATTACTGTAGGAAGGTATTATATTGTATACACATAATTAAAATGGATATTTTTAAGTACTCTTTAATTTTAAAACAAAAACAATTTTTTATGGTCAATTATAGATGGTAAATATTGGAGGAGAAATCTATTGCGTAGAGACTCAATTAAATATGGCTCATAGCTGCGGTGAAGGTACGGTCATGATACGCATTCTAATGGATGGAATATTAAAAAAAAATGAGCTACTTCATTGCACATACAGTGGTCAGCCCCCTCGAAACTTAGGAAAGAGCAATGAACCTAAAGTTTATCGAGCTTTATACAGTAAGGCTAAAGTCATCATAATTAGTAAGTAATGAATTTTTACAATCCTTTGATATCTTTTCTAAATTTTATTTAAAATTGTTAATTAATAGATTAAGGATTTTAAATACAGTTGGAAATTCGCCTAATGTAGAAGTTACATAAATATTAAAATTGATAAGTAATTCTACGAATTGAAAATAACAATTTAATTACAAAAAACAAAAATAAAATTATTTGTGCATATAAGTTAGCAGATAACTATGTATAGTCAACAATTTAATAAGTTTGAGCTAGACGTAACTTTTTTTGTTGAATTGAATTCAAATTTGGCTGATATATGCAATATTCAATTTTGATAAAATCTTAACAATATTTAATTATAATGAAATCTTTCACAAGTTAGTTGCGTCATGTAATGTGTTTAATTTTAATTATTAAATATTAGTATTATTAAATAATACTAATTAATTATATTATATTATTATAATTGTTTATACTAGTGTATTTAACATTCTTATCGTAAATAAGATTATTATTTTATTTGTTGTTAATCATTATTTAATTTCAACTCCTTGGCAAATGAAATATATATTTATCTTTCCAGAATACACTCTAGAGTACGCTAAAAGTCAAGGTTGGAAGAAGAAAACCAAACACGATAGTGCTCCATACAAATGGATTGACTTACAGCAGACAATGACTCAGAAAATTGGAGAGATAAAAAGAGCTTACCAAAAAAACTTAGACATGAAAAAATAAACAATTATATTTAAAGTAATTCACAACTTTAATTAAGGAGGTTCGAGCGAATTATAGAAACAAATTTTTTCCTATTAAGATTTTATATTTTACATCCATCATAAAAAATATATTATCGGAAGATTTTTGAAATTTGAATATGATCCACCGTCTAGTTTATTGAAAAAACACTTTCATAAGTAACGTTTTTTAGGGTTTTTTGAGGTAAATCATTAACAACATAATTTTGAAACGTTTTTTTTTTCTGGAAAACTACACGGTGGAACATTTTTGAATTTCAAAAATCTTCTGATAATATATCCTTTGTGAATTATATTAAACTCTAACTCTCAAAATTGGAAAAACTTTTTTTCCATAAAATTTGCTCGAATCTCCTTAACATATTGACTAGAAAAAATGTACTTTTTTAAATGTTTGTTGAGTAAATATTTAATTTATAGTTTTCTTATTAGATAAAAAAATATTTCTGTAGCTGTAACTGTTAATTTATAATACTAAAAAACATTATTTCTAGTCGAATAATATTATTCGAATATGTTATTTACTTATAGATACTTCTTATAATTTTTTTGTTGGAAATCCGAAAAACTAAACAAAACAAACTAAATTATTTAGAACATTCTTACTTTATTCTAACCATTCTTACAAAGTTTCATGTCATTACATTCAAAGTACAACTTGGAAAAAAATTTGTTGAGTTTGCATAATTTTTGTAATTTGGTCGCGTCGCAACGGCGGTTTGATCGCGGTTGGCTGTAGCGCCTCTAGCGCCCGTTGACTCTATGACGGTTGTGTAACTGCGCGTGCGCGAGGAAGGAAGAAGATAAGATGGCGAAAGGACGTTGAAGCGCATTGTACGTATCGTAACGGTCTCGCGCAATAAAGGTGAAATCCAGTGAATACAGTCCACTCTACCTTCAATACCTCAACATAATTTGGTCCTTCGAGCCGGATTAAGCAACAAGGACAGTTCGGCACTCGAATAGCAGACACACAAAGGTATTAAGAAGCGTGAGATCAAGACTCATGAATCGAGTCGAGCAAAGACAGTAGCCATCTTCAATTCGCAAACAGCGAGCCCGCTGAAAGAAATACGCAGGCCTCGTGGTGTGTGCAAGGCGCAATTCTGGTATTGGAAGTGCATCGGAAATCATCAAGAGAACGCACAGCCAAAAATCGTGTATCGATCGTCTATCGATTACGCAGAGAGGAAATTAGGCGATCCGAGCATCGAGCATATCGACAACGCAGAGAGGGAACCAGGCGATCCGAGCATCGAGCACATCGATCACGCAGAGAAGTACCAGGCGATCTGCCGAACATCAAGCAAGCAGAGGCAACGGTTGGCGCAGTCGGTACAACAACGACAGAGCGGAGGCAAAGGATAGTATCGACGCAATCGGCAGCACAGAAAGCAGCGCGTAACACAGATAAGTGAGCAGGTTACCCCTTCCCCCCTATTCTATAGTTATTGTATACGTCGCGCAGTAATCACATTGTAGTCTCCATAACCTCATCCGATAGTTATAACCGCGATGTGCGACACGTAAAAAATTGTATACATTGCGTCGTAATCATATTGCAGTCATCGTAGCGACACAAACAAAATGGAAGCGTTAATTAAAAGGCGAGGTTACCTTAAAGGTAGAGTTACTACATTTAAGAATTATATTGCTAAGGTAATAAATAGTTTTCCAGATACAACACAAGCGTTAGAAGAAGTAAACAAATTAGAGTTACGAGAACGCATCAGTACTATACGAGGAGCCTACGAAATGTACAACGAAGTACAAGCAGAAATTGACGCGCTCACCGATGACGAATTAGAAACGGTGCAGTAACGCGAGGTATTCGAGGAAGACTATTTCAGGTTAATAGCGCAGGCAGAAGGCTTACTGATGCGAGGCATAGCGACAATACAGCCTCCGAGTGCAGCAACGAACGAAGTCCGTGATTCAGTGCCTGTACAAGGAGCATCCGCACACACAACGCATGAACAGACGGATCCTACTCCAAACGTAGCGAGGCAAGCAAACCAACATATCATTTTTAAAACGCCGGGTATTAGACTGCCAATAATAGAACTGCCAAAGTTTACAGGTGATATTGACGAATGGCTTGGGTTTAGAGATACTTTCGAGTCACTCATACATAGCAATGAAACTATAGATCTGATACAGAAATTCCATTACTTAAAGGCCGCGTTAGAGGGTAATGCCGCTCAGATCATTAAATCATTGGAATTTTCAGCTTCGAACTATACGATAGCGTGGCAAACCATTTGCGAGCGGTTTGACAATAAAAGTTTACTGACAAAAAATCACATTAAAGCCATTTTTAGCATAAATTTAATGAAAGAGGAGTCAGCTAGTCAAATTCGTAATATGATAGATACTCTCAACAAGCATCTAAGAGCGTTAAATGCATTAGGTCAGTCGACGGAACATTGGGACGCGTTGCTAATTTACTTAGCTTCGAGCAAATTAGATAGTATCACGGCGAGAGAGTGGGAGAAACAACGCGCCAATGGAGATCTCCCAACATTAGATGAGTTCAAGAGCTTTCTTACTCTAAGAACAAATATGTTAGAAACGTTAGACTTAAATAAGAAGGGCACGTACAAATCTAAACAATCAGATTCCATAAAATCTAAATCGTTTCTTCTTAAAAAACAAGAATGTGTGGTGTGTAAGGAAGCGCATCGTTTATCAAGCTGCCCCAAGTTCTTACAACTCTCTCCGCAGGAACGAGTAGAAGCTTTAAAGAACGCGAAGTTGTGTCTGAATTGCATGAAACCGGGACACTTTATTAAAAACTGCAAGGGTGGCACATGTAGGAAGTGCTCTAGCAAGCATAATACGCTTATACATTTTGAGAAGTCGTTATCGGAGCAGGCTACAAACGCAGTGGAAAATATTAATTCTTCGTCAGTTTTGTGTTCTCAGCATAGAAGCAATGACTATCACGTTATCTTGTCGACCGCAATAGTATTAGTGAAGGATAGATATGGCAAGACACATAAGGCTCGTGCAATACTTGATCCCGGGTTGCAATCTAGTCTGATTACAAATAAACTTTGCGATGATCTAAAACTCGATAAAACTGAGGTGATAGTAAATCTGGAGGCTATCAATAGCGCATCTTGCCAAATAAAAAGCAAGTGTAGAGTCAAAATTGCTGCATGCTATGGCAAACACGAGTTTCACTTGTCGTGTCTTGTCATCCCAGAAATAACAGGTAGCCTACCTAACAGTAGGATTAACGTAGCAGATATTTCGATCCCCTCGAACATTAAATTAGCAGATCCCCGATTTTACATACCTGATAGAGTAGACATTCTTATTGGTGCGGATTGGTTTTGGAATCTCCTGTGTGTTGGACAAATTAAGATAGGCAAATCGCAGCTTACAATGCAAAAGACAAAATTAGGATGGATAGCAGCAGGACCGTTAGTCGGTAGTAGCGTGACTTCAACACGGTGTCATTTTAGCAAGTCTGTTGACATACACGAGCAAGTAGCCAAGTTCTGGGAGCTTGAGGAATTCTCAACCCGAAAGGTACTTTCCCAAGAAGAGAAGGAGTGTGAATTGCATTTTTCACAAACATGCAAACGCGACATAAACGGCAGATTTGTAGTCAGCATGCCTCTGAAGGAAAATCCAAGCGTGTTAGGTGAATCATACAAGGGCGCTTTGCGATCATTGGAGAGACTAGAAGCAAGATTTAGAAGAAATCCCGTACTTAAAGAGCAATACACAGCGTTTCTTAAGGAATATGAGAGTCTACAACACATGAGTAAAGTAGTCAACGTGTCAGACTCCGAAATAGCCTATTACATGCCATATCATTGTGTCATTCGAAACGATAGTATAACTACTAAAATTCGTGTAGTATTCAACGCATCAGCCCCTACAGATAACGGTATTTCATTGAATCAAATTCAAATGGTAGGGCCCAAGCTTCAAGAGGACTTATTCTCAATACACCTGAGATTCAGAATGTACTTATACGTCGTATCAGCAGACGTGGAGAAAATGTTTAGACAGATATTGGTGGATCCGAAACAGCGTTCATTACTGAGAATATTGTGGCGCGCGAATCCAAATAATCCGGTAGAAGTATTTGAACAAAACGTAGTAACGTATGGTACAGCGGCAGCAGTGTATCTTGCAGTAAAGTGCCTCTTGAAATTAGCGGAGCAAATCGAGAAACTATGGCCAGAAATAGCGAAGATCATTAGGGAAGACTTCTATGTGGACGATCTCTTGACTGGAGCAGATTCGATAGAGAAAGCTAGAGACATTGTGCACAAGGTTTCGCAAGTCTTAGAATCGGCAGGATTCATCCTTCGAAAGTGGATCTCAAATCAACCGAAAATCATAAAGGACATTCCCCCCAGGAATCAGAATCCAAACGTGTTGGATTTCAATTCTGACGTTCAAGCAAAGATCCTTGGATTGGGCTGGCAAGCTTATCAAGATATTCTGGTTTATACGATAAAGGAGTTACCACCTCCAAAGGTGTCAAAGAGACAGATACTGAGGTAACACGGATATTCGATCCGTTAGGGCTGTTGAACCCATGTTTTATACTAGCTAGGATTCTAATACAAAAATTATGGACTCTTAAATTATCATGGGACGAGGCTATTCCAGCTGATTTGCATTCTACTTGGATCTCATTCCGCAAACAGATTAGTAGCTTAAATCAGATTAAGATACCTAGAAACGTAACTTGTAAAGGTTATACGAAATTAGAATTACATGGATTTGCGGACGCGGCTCAAGGCGCTTATGGAGCATGCATATATGTTCGTGTGGTAGATCATCAAAACAAGGTACAAGTCAAATTGCTATGTTCCAAGGTTAGAGTAGCACCACTCAAGCTACAGACAATACCTAGGTTAGAGCTGTCCGCAGCACTCACACTTGCAGAATTGATGGAAAAGGTGGTTAATTCACTAAATGTGCTGAATTTTAGTATTACTTATTGGAGTGACTCAACGATAGTTCTAAATTGGCTGCAAACACAACCAAGTAAATTACAAGTCTTTGTTGCAAATCGCGTAGCAAGGATTCAAGAGTTAACGGATTGTAGCAACTGGCGACACGTGCCGACACAGGATAACCCAGCTGACGTGTTGTCGCGAGGTTTATTTCCGGAGCAGTTATTACAGTCAGATATTTGGTGGCACGGTCCAGAATTTTTATTGAAGCCAGAAGGAAAATGGTCTATCATACCAGAATCAGAAATACCGACGGTTGAAGTAAGAAGAACGGTTTGTACTGTTAAACAAACTCAACTAACCAAGTCATTTATATTCGAGAATATTACAAAGTTAGGAAGTTTAATCCGCATAGTGGCATATTGTAAACGTTTCATAAGCAGCTGCAGAAAACAGGAGAGACGCGATTCAACATGGTTAACGGCAGCCGAACTACGGGAATCGTTGCGAACCCTTGCGAAGGTAGCACAAGGAGAGTCATTTCCTGCAGAAGCGCAAATACTTAGAAAGAACGGTTCCATTACAAAGGGAAAATTAGCCGCGCTTAGTGCATTTATTGACCAAAACGGCCTCATTCGTGTCGGTGGAAGGTTAAGAAATTCCGAGTTTGGAGAGGACAAAAGGCATCCCATAGTTCTGTCGGCTGACCATCAGTTTACAAAATTGCTCTTTATTCACGAACATCTAAGGTTACTACACGCAGGCCCTCAACTATTACTGAGTTCAATACGCGATCAATTTTGGCCTATCGGGGGTAGAAATTTGGCAAAAAGGGTTGTACACCAATGCATCCGTTGTTTTAAAAGCAAACCGCGGCAATCTCAAATTCCAATGGGAGAATTACCCCACGCTCGCGTATCAGTAGCAGCTCCCTTTTTTCATACTGGGGTGGACTATGCAGGTCCATTTATTATTAAGGATCGAAAGGGAAGAGGGTGTAAAACGAGCAAGGCATACGTAGGGTTGTTTGTTTGCTTCGCTACAAAAGCAGTACATTTGGAATTAATTTCTGATTTGACCTCAGAGGCGTTTATCGCTGCACTCAGGCGTTTTTCTGCTAGAAGAGGTAAACCCGCGCATATGTATTCAGACAATGGTACTAATTTCGTTGGAGCTAACAGAGAGCTGAAGGAATTAGCACAATTCTTGGCAAGTGAGACAAATTCGAATGAAAAAGGCATAAACGAAATTGGGATCAATTGGCACTTCATACCCGCTCACTCGCCACACTTCGGTGGTTTATGGGAGGCGGGTGTGAAGTCAACTAAGTATCATTTAAGAAGAGTAGCTGGTAATGCGATTTTAACATTTGAGGAACTGTACACATTACTTGCGCAGGTCAAAGCGTTATTGAATTTGCGTCCGCTAACTCCGATGTCGTCAGATCCCAATGACCTAATCCCCCTTACACCTGCTCACTTTCTCATCGGTCGTACACTTACAGCACCACCAGATCCTACACTAACAAATGTACCAAAATCTAAATTATCCAGGTGGCAATTGGTACAAAGTATTCAGCAGCACTTCTGGAGGAGGTGGAGTAAGGAATACATCTCAGAACTTCAGCAACGCACCACTAGACAGAACCCAGCACGACCCATCGCTGAAGGCACAATGGTCCTCATCAAAGATGATAATCTTCCTTCACTCAAGTGGAGACTTGGACGGGTCATATCTATTCATCCAGGGAAGGACCATGTAGTACGGGTAGCTACTGTTAAGACCTCAACGGGAACCATCAAAATTGCGACTGCGAAACTTTGCCCGTTGCCCATTGATGAGATGGACAGTAACTAGTCTACCGCAAATATTTAGTTATTAATCTCGTAGTATGTAAAAGTATTTGATTGCAATATTATGTAGGCGTAGTATATGTTATTTAGTTCTTTGCGCATTCCTTCAAGGAATTAGTTTGTTCAGTATTAGTTAACCAGTTAGTTCGTAGTTTAATAATAGAGCGAGCAAATTCACGGATATTAGTTTCTTTTCTTTTTATTGAAAGTACCCTTTCAATGTCGGGGGGTATGTTGAGTTTGCATAATTTTTGTAATTTGGTCGCGTCGCAACGGCGGTTTGATCGCGGTTGGCTGTAGCGCCTCTAGCGCCCGTTGACTCTATGACGGTTGTAATATACGGTTGTGTAACTGCGCGTGCGCGAGGAAGGAAGAAGATAAGATGGCGAAAGGACGTTGAAGCGCATTGTACGTATCGTAACGGTCTCACGCAATAAAGGTGAAATCCAGTGAATACAGTCCACTCTACCTTCAATACCTCAACAAAATTTAATGAAAAAATTCATCACTATTGTAAGTAAAAAATTTGCAACCGTTATCCCTTAAAAAATAATAATTTAGAATGTATTTTAAGAGATAAAATTTCCAATAAACATCAATAAAAAATTTCCATTTAATTTTCGATTTTTATTTATTCATTATATATTATTATATAAAATTATATATAATTTTATATAATAATATACGATCCTTTGAAAGTAAACCTTAATATAAAGTTATATTGTTATATATAATTATATGAAATTATATAAAAATTTGTAAAATTATATATTTTTATATATAATCAGATAAAATTATATCGTGCCAATGTTCATATCTAATTATATATAATTATATATAATCATTTATATATAATTATATATGATTATATATATAATTTTTTTTCCCGGGTATGTATGTTTTTGGTACTATTTAGGGACATTTTTCAACACATATAGTATATTTTGAGGACATATGGTACTTTCGAGGACCGTTCTCATTATTTTTTTTCAATTTGGTATATTTTGAGGACTGTCCTTAAAATTACAAGTTTTTTAGTTGGTAAAAATCAAGGACATAAAATCTGCCAAGAAAAAAGTCCTTATAATAGACCAAATACATTTTAATATTAAGATGTATTTGGTATATTTTAAGAACGCAAAATGTGCCAAATACTTTTGCTACTTTAATAGTGTTTACTTTATTTTCACCAAGTCAAAGCAAAGAAAATGAATTCTATCAAAAGTAAACCTGCAAGAAAACTAAATTATATAATAATCCAATCTTTATATTAATTTGCTAATATATGTCCTCAAAATATATATGTGCATATGTCTGTATTTCCTACTTTTATATTTCTAAATCACCTCTATAAGAATACGAAAAATTGTATTGAAAATATTTAATAAACAGACATAAAAAAGACAGAAAAATCAAGAGATTATTGTATTAGTGTATTACATAACCTGGTTTAAATTATTAGCATATGTCCTCAATATATACCAACCGTGTATTTTTTTTATTTTACACTTATTTTTATTGTTCTAATCAGTATTAAGTTATAAAAGAGTTTACTAAAAATTACAAAAATTTGCTAAAAATTATCAAAAAGGAGTGATTGTATAAAAAATAAAGCTTATCGCATTACAAACTACGTTTTAATTTATTAATCTATCTTCAAGATGTACAAGCCGTATATTCTTTAACTATATGTATGTTTCTTTAATTTATCATTGATATACAAACAAATAAACTAAAAATAATTAATGAAAAAAGACTGCAAAAAACGTAAGAAATATCATATTATAATATAAATTAAATAAAAGTAGGCTCTCCTAAATAATCAAGTAAGGAAGTATGGGCAATAGGAGCCAAGCGCCGTAAATAATGCGCAATCAAATTATCGTAACGATATATATTATAATAAAACGGACGTTTCGACACTTTTTTTGTGTCTTCTTCAGCGTTAATACATAAATTCGACGAAGTTGATCTGTGAGAGACAGTCAAGCGCAATCAAAATTCACGACGGTAAAACATAAAGCTGAATAAAACCGGAGCAGTAAATGCGTGAACCATAATAAAGGTGTAAATTGAAAATAAAAGCTATGAGCCACACAGGTGCAGTCAACAAGTAAAAACAAAAGATGTAACTCAAAATAAAATTCATAATAAACTGTAAGTCAGGCGCAGTCAACGGATAGAACAAGAAATGTAAAATAAAAACCATACAGAAGTTCGGCAGACTATATAGTTGTGCCTGACTTACAGTTTATTATGAATTTTATTTTGAGTTACATCTTTTGTTTTTACTTGTTGACTGCACCTGTGTGGCTCATAGCTTTTATTTTCAATTTACACCTTATGGTTCAAGCGTTTACTGCTCCGGTTTTATTCAGCTTTATGTTTTACCGTCGTGAATTTTGATTGCGCTTGACTGTCTCTCACAGATCAACTTCGTCGAATTTATGTATTAACGCTGAAGAAGACACAAAAAAAGTGTCGAAACGTCCGTTTTATTATAATATATATCGTTACGATAATTTGATTGCGCATTATTTACAGCGCTTGGCTCTTATTGCCCATCCTTCCTTACTTGATCATATTATAAATTCTGTTTTAATTTATTAGTACTGTCCTCAAAATTTACAAACTATGTATTTTTATGTCTGTTAAGTTAGCACCTTTCCTACAAAAAACCGGAATAACACGTATACAGAAATTAAGTGCTCTTTATGTGCTAATTATGTGCTCTATTCACGATCTTTGTGCTCAAGCGGTTTCGCGGGAAATCGCAATTGAAAGTGGGGGTGCTGGCTTAACTTCCCGAAATATGCACAATAAAATTTTCGCGCTTATCTCCTTTGGCCGACCCGAACGTGAACATCCCATACGTACAAGAGTAAAGTACCAGTTAAAATACAGTTAGCAAATTGGTTTTAGTCTTAAAATGTTTCTCAATTTATATGCTCCCGAAATATGCACAATGAGATTTCTATGCTTATCCTTTTCGGCTGACCCGCACGTGAGCACCCCATATTTAAAATAGTAAAGTATCAGTTAAAATACAGATAGCGGATTAGTTTTAGTCTTAAAATGTTCCTCAATTTATGTGTTCCCAAAATATGCACAATGAAATTTTCGTGCTCATCCGCTTCAGCCGACCCGAACGTGAGCATCCCATACGTACAAGAGTAAAGTACCAGTTGAAATACAGATAGCGAATTGGTTTTAGTCAAAATGTTCCTCAATTTATGTGCTTTCTAAATATTATGTACAATAAGATTTCCATGCTCATCCCCTTTGGCCAACCCAAATGTGAGCATCCCATATGTAAAAGAGTAAAGAACCAGTTAAAATAGATAGTTTTTTGTAGGAGAAATGCTAACTTAACAGACATTGTATTTTTGCAATCTTATATATTCTTTTTTGCTTGTTTATTCTCATTGGTACCAACAAATTTTGTTTTTGTAATGTAATTTTGTAATGTTTACAGAAATAATTATTAAAGATCCAGCAGCCAATAAGTCAGGTTACTACCCGGGAAAAAATGGAAGAGATCTGAACAGATTTGAGCAGATCTCATCAGATCCAATCCACTCAGATCTGGTTTGATCAAAATATTGGCCCTATCTGATCAGATCGAATCAGACATGAGTAGATCTGATCCGATCCTAGAGGATAGAGTCAGATATGTAACGAGAATAATCTATTATATCTGCTCAGATCCAATCAGACATGAGTAGATCTGATCCGATCCGGTGTCCATCCACTGCAGAAAATTGTTGTTTTCAAATGTTATTTTTTAAATGTGCCACTTTATTTTAAAAGTAGACTCCACGATACAAAAGTTGTGCCGTTCCACGATTTACATAACTTGGCGGAACTTAGCACGACACTGCCGTGTCTGATACCGTTCTTATACCACTGTTCATCAAATTTTAAATACGAGAATCAGATTCCGTCGGATGCCATCTATCGGATACTTTGAGATGCAGCATTATGATCTGATCATATATAATCTTATATGACTATATAAGTTTATATGTGATTATATTATTTTATCAGTTTAAATTATAAGGTATGTTTGCAAAATAATTTAAAAGATTTATGTTTTATATATACATATACACATTAATCTTTTATATTTACCTATTATTAATTAATTTTGCACGGTACTTTTTTAATGGAATATTTATAATAAATTCTAAATATGGTGTCGAAATTAACAATTATTATTAAATTGGAAGAGACTATGTTTATTATATATGTTAATGTTTCAAAATTGAGAAAACTGTTTTTAATATAAAAATTAATTGATTTTTTGACCAAAAATCATTTAAAAGGTTCCCCTTTATCGAGTTAATATTATATTTGATATAATGTTCAACATTGCGTGTAAAACTTAATAATGGACGATTTGAGAACGAAATTTTTATAAGTTCTATACTAGCGAGATCTGCTCAGATCCGGCAAGATCGGAAGAGATCTGATTGGATCAGCAACACAACTTTGTAAGCCAAGATTGGACTTATCTGGTGAGATCAAGATATGTCTGACTAGGTCTGCTCAGATCCGGCAAGATCGGAAGAGATCTGATTGAATCAGCAACACAACTTTGTAAGCCAAGATTGGTCTTATCTGGTGAGATCAAGACATGTCTGGCTAGGTCTGCTCAGAACCGACAAGATCTGAGGCATAATGTCTGCTCGTACTTCAGGAGATCTGAAGCAATCAGATAATGTCCGATTAGATCGGAAGAGATCCGATTGGATCTGCGATTCAATATCGAACGGCAGCAATGGTCAGATCTGGTGAGATCGGATTATAGTTCAGCATATCTGGCTGCATGTGATTAAATATGGCCATGCAGATCTGGCGAGATAAAATTGTATCCAATCAGATCTGACTTTACTTGAATTTCAGATCTCATTGTATCTCATTTTATCAAATCAGACATGGTCAGATCTCCTCCATTTTTTCCCGGGTATGGCCTAGTTTACACCAATCACTTGATACATGTATTAAATAGTAAATAACTAGTAAATTAGTTTGATTGGCCATTATTGGCTGATCAAATATACTATTTGATACGCGTATCAAGAGATCGGTGTAAACTAGGCTTATGACCCATCAAATTAATGCACTACTGTACATACATACACCATTCGATTTTAATATTCTCATTGTAAGAACCTGAATATTTCTCAAAAAAAGATATGCTTGATACATTGTATAGAATGTAGATTTCAATATTAGACGTTAAGAAACATTATTTGCAGTGAGGTGAAAAAGTTTAAAGATTAAGAAAAATGTACATGAGTAAAATAAAATAGTTTTTGCAGTGTTCGCCACTGGTTCAGAATCATGCACATACTGGAGCATAATTTAAAAGCAGTAAATATTGTTTAATCAATGTTGCTATCGTTAGCTATCATCTATATCACTTTTCTCAAAACTATAAATGATTAAACATGTATGGTCTATTTTAAGAACATATAGACATTAACAGGTAATAGGTTAATATGAGGACATACATTTTACATATGGACTATTATGGGGACATGGATGTATAAAATTGAAATTCTTATATATTTCAATACAATTTAAATCCAGCAACATAACTTTATAGCTATAACTGCTAACTACACTGTATTATGCATAATATTAATAATTTTATATGCATGGATATTTTTGAGGACTTTTAAAGTACACATAGAGACAATATATTGCCTTAACACATAAATTTTTCGCGCGTATCGGGACATATTTGGAACGCGTGCTTGTGTATGCATATTCGTGTATGTACCATAATTATTGGTTATGTCGGTATTATCACGAAACGGCACACTGTCTAAAGGTATATCGTATATTTAGACAAACTTGCATAGCGCATAAACATAAGCATAAGAAAATTGATTAATCCATATACATATGCATAAGGAAATAAATCAATCCGTTTTTTTATGTATATGCTTATGCACCTATGCAAGTTTGTCTGGATTGACCTTTAATGCAACTAATATTTTATGTGCTCTATACCTAGTATATAAAGTAATCTATTATCTATGTTACTTATTTTTAAATCTGATGTTTTCACATAAATCAAATGTTGATATATCAAACTATAAAATGTCAGTCAGCCTCTAGCTATTTTGAAACAGCTATTTAAATTGCTATTTCTCGAATAACCAACAATGATACAGGCAAATGCACATACGAGTACACACTCCGAATATGCGCATGAATTTATGTGTTAAGATAATCTTGTCTCTGTGTATTTATTTTAAAAATCCTCAAAAATACCCATGTATATAAAATTGTTAATATTATGCAAAATATGGTATAGTTATCAATTATAGCTATAAGGTAATATTACTGAGTTCAAAGTGGATTAAAATATATAAAGTTTCAATTTTATATATCCGTGTCCCCATAATAGTCCATACGTAAAATGTGTATATGTCCTCATATCAACCCATTGCCTATTAATATTTATATGTCCTTGAAATAGACCGTACATGTTAAATCATTTATAGCTTTGAGAAAAACGATATAGATGATTGCTAAAGGATTGCTATATTGATTAATCAATATTTACTGCTTCTAAATATTTGCATGTATATAGGTCTTTTTAAATGTCCTTGAAATATACCAAAAACATATATATATATATATATATATATATATATATATATATATATATATATATATATATATATATAATGATGATATATATAATGATGACCTACATATATATACATATGTTCGTATATGATTATATATGATTATATATAATTATATATAATCATATATATTTTATATATAATTATATATAATCTTTTTTCCCTGGGTATTAAGGTGCGATTTCATTGACGCTAGAAACCAGCGGCAGTGTCAAGAAAATGTAGTGGGGGAAGAAGTTCAGACCGTCTCAACTTTTTAGCGTACCGCAAAATTCAACGGAACTTCTTCCCCCACTACATTTTCTTGACGCTGCCGCTGGTTTCTAGCGTCAATGAAATCGCACCTTTACCCGCAGTTTTCACTATATCCGTCTCGCCAGTGCCGTACTCCTGATCGAATTTTCGTGACGCGTTTTCGTGACGTCTTTTTGTGTCGCACAATCGAACTTACTACCGTGCCAAAGAAGTTTCATTTTGTACGCCTATTGGTCGAATTTTCGTTACACTTTGGATTTTCGTGTCGCAAAATCGAACTTACTACCGTGCCAAAAAAAGGAGCCGTCTCGCCAACGCCGCGCCGTACGCCTATTGGTCGAATTTTCGTTAGAGTGCGGTCCCATGGACTGATATTTTCTGCGTAACGAGTTTCGCGTAACCAATCAAAGACGTTCCGCGTTTTCTGTTATATACGCGGAATTAAATGTCCTTAATGCATATGGTACATAAAACGGCAGCAGCGTATCGCGTTTAACCAATGATATTTTTCTATTCTGTTAAAACATTAATTTAGATAAAAGTCTTTAAAAGGAATTTTGGCGACTCCTATGATAAAGCCATTTTTTAAGATAAAATGATAAAAAGTATAGAAAGATTTTCATAATTCTACAGCATGTGATAAATTGAATATATACACACTTCCGTCATTACCGAACATAGATTAGATTTTAATCACGACTTTGACTGGGATAACGTCGAAATTCTGGAGAGGTAAATAAGGAGAGGTTTTTATCGAAGCGATTGGTATCAGAGATGCTGTATATTAACTTGCAAAAGAACGGTTTGAACTCTCAGGCCGATACAGAGTTTTTTGCACCATGCATATGTTTCTATCTTGGATAAACTGTAAACCATGTCCATGACGCTTTGCTTTTCTACAAGTTCTCAATCTTTTTTACAATTTTATGTATTTATTACCGCTGATTTATATTTTTTGAATTTTTATTTTTATCTGTTGACCGACGTTTTATATTTATTTGTACAAATTTGACTTTAGACATCCCTGACTATATACCTTTGTATTTATCGTCGACCACCGTATATTATTTATTACTTTATGACCTACACGTTGTCAAGTTTGTTATAAGACGTTTATCTGCGTGCGTTTACCGAATCAGTCTTTCGTTGTGCGTCGTGTCGATGGGATCTCGTCTTACAGATCGCTCTGCACAGATCATTCTTTTTGCCTTATTTTCTTATTATTCGGTTTGACTGCGATGTATTTTTTCTCCAGACTAACTGGTGAGTTTTTCTAGAATTTTAATTTAAGACAAGGATGTAACTCTTAATTACGTTACAGATTTGGACCTTTTAGTCTCACTAATCCCACACAGCACATAATATTGCAGAAATATTGCAGCAATATTATTTTTCCATTGCAATATTACAATGAAATGTATCAAAAATATTGCAGTAATATTACTGAGATATCTCAGTAATATTAAAATGTCCGCGAAAATGAATATCAGTAATATTACTGATATTTATTTCAGTAATATTGCGGTAATATTACTGCAATATATCAGTAATATTACGGTAAAATTACTATAATATTTGCGTGATATTTGTATAATATTGCTAGGAATTAAAAAACCATTTTAATAATTTTTATTAAATTTTATTAAATTATTTTTAATAGTATTGTTATATACAATTTTAAAATAATATTGATATTGTAAACGCAATAATATTATTTGTGTAATGTTAGATAATATTTATTTAATATTGCTAAAAATTAAAACATTTTAATAAATGTTATTAAATTTTATCAAATTGTTATTTTTAATAATAGTATTACATACAATATTAAGAAAATAATATTGATATTATCTTTCTATCTCTTTTTTCTTCAAAACTGCTCCATGCTACTCTGCACTGTATGAATTTCCACTGATAAAGAATGATGTAACACTATCATAATACAAAAACTGTAATTATTATTTATATTTAATTATACAAGGTGAGTTTTATTTTGTATGCCAATTATCTTCACTAATTATCTCAGAAAGTATTGGTTTATTGGAAAAATGTTTCAGATAAAAGTTGGAGGGTTTATAGAGGAATAATGGATGATCTTATTAGATTTTGAGTCTGGAACCCATGTTGAGCCCAGTAGGGTCCAAGTCAAATTTTTTAAATAAAAACTCCCTTTTTTTATTACATTATCTTTTTCTACTAATTAATATAAACAACTTTTGTCTGTACATTTTTTATTTGCCTTATACTTTTTGAGATATTCAAGAAAAATTTGGTAATTTTTTTAATATTTAGCTTATATCTTGATAAATGCTTGTCGGAGGGAAAAATGATACAAGACTTTTTGACTTGATATGGTCTCAAGAATATGCTATTGCAATAATACCCTAATTTCTTTAAATATTTGTGTATACATTTTCTTGAAGCTTTCATGTGTACACAATTATTTAAAGAAATTAAAATACTATTGCAACAGTATATTCTTGAAACCAAATCAAGTCAAAAAGTCCTGTACCACTTTTCACTCCGACAAACATTTATTGACAAACATCTATTGTAAGCTAAATATTGAAAAAAATACCAAGTTTTCCTTGAATATCTCAAAAAGTATAAGGCAAATAAAAAAATGTTTCAGACAAAAGTTGTTTATATTAATTAGTAGAAAAAGATAATATTATAAAAAGGGGGTTTCTATTTAAATAATTTGACTTGGATCCTATTAGGCTTAACACAGATCTCGGACTCAAAATCTAATAAAATTGTCTATTGGTCCTCCTTGAACTCTCCAACTTTTATCTGAAACATTTTTCCAATAAATCAATACTTTCTGAAATAATTATAGCGGAGATGATTGGCACACGAAATAAAAATCACCATGTTTATTTCATACATAATTACATATTAAAACATAAGAGTACGGGGTTAAGTATGACGTGTTCCGATATTCACTGTCTATACTGAAAATCTATGGTTAATGTTATACATACACTTTAGATTTTCAGTACTGGATATTAAAATATTGGAACGCAGTTTATACCAAGTTTAAATTTTTTTTACTTATGTATCTAATAAATGAAGCTGTCGCTCAGAAGAGTTTGATAGAAATCAAACTGCTTGGTGCTGCTCTGCGTGAACTTCCACTGATGGAAAGCAACGTAACACTGCAACATAATACATAAACAGTAATCATTATTTACATCTAATTATATATTTTAAACATAAAAGTAGGTTAAGTATGAATCTGTATTGTGATATTCACTATCTATGTACACTGAAAATCTGTAGTTGATGTTACACGTATACTTTGGATTTTCAGTATTGACGATTAATATTGGAAAGTATAGTTTATATCAAATTTAACTTTTTCTTACTTACATACCTAATAAATAAATATTTTGCTCTTCTATCAAACTACTTGGTGCTGCTCTGGACTGCATAAACATCCACTGATGGAAAGCAATACTGTAACATATAGCATAAGAACAATAATTATTATAAAATCATGTAAATGGTTAAATAATTATGGTTAAATCATTTAATTAATGATTAAACTGCTTTTTAGGAGATTTGGGATCGGTATATTTCTATCACGTATCTCCAACTAAGGGCTCCAGTTGGATTAAACTGTTAAAAATTTTGAGGTTAAGTTAGCATCAAGATTTAAGTATGAAGACGGTAATAAATAATTTCATTAGAGACTCGTTCAATAAGGTTATAAAGGCAAATATATGTATTTTAAGATGGTCATTGAAATGATTTTTATGATATTAACGTGGTTTTTGCAGACCGGCCATTATGCCACGTAATCTCTATTTTTGGATTTAAAGACAAATCGCCAAATATATATGTACAATGTACATTAGTAATAATTATACAAAAATACTTTTAAAAATATTTGTGTGAACAATATTTATTAAATAAAGAAAAATTACCTGAAATTAAAACGATTGTTTCTGTGCGGTGTCGTACACGTGATTGCGTGGTCCCACGGAGCCATGTAAGAGACAGCGAGAGAAGACCGGGAATGGTGGGAGTCGGTGCTGCGACCAAGCGCATAGCCACACACACTAGCGTTCTTCCCTCCACTTACGCACTCAGAAACGTTCTGTTTATCCGTGTGACAAACTCGTAATTTGAAAAGTTTAATAATGATTATATAAGAAATATAAATTTTAAATTTTATCTATTTATTTTATTATCAATTTACTTACTGGCTCTTAATTAAAAATTAATTGTATATATAATTACCTTTTATTATTACAAAACAAATAACAAGTTATAAAATTAAATACCACCACTTATAAAATTTATCTTAATCACTTTTATTCCCGAAAAGTACAAATCAGTCTCTTTTGATTTCATCACATTTTTTTATTTAGATTTTTCTTTCTTTCAGTCCAAAATTCTTTAACTGGTATATATTATCTGTGCAATACGTATTATTGTGTGATACCTTAATAATGTCTTAATGACGTCAATAAGATGTCATTAAAAGTTCATTTGACACTATTTTGCTACTTAAAGTATTATATTTCAACAATATATTGCAGCAATATTACTGTAATATTACAATATTATTTAAAAACGTGTAATACATCAGTAATATTTCTGAAATATTTCATTGTAATACGTAATATTTCCACTATATTGCAATATTACTGCAATATTTCTGCAATATTATGTGCTGTGTGGGAAGTTTCTGTCAAATTGAAACAAGTAAACTCACCATGTTAAGGGAGAATATATATTTTTGATGTTAATATTATACCACTGAGGATGGCTCGGACAGGAGCCGAAACGTTTGGATTTTTGTAAATCGAGGAATAAATCACATTTATATCTGAACGCACCGTGATCCGCGTTCCCTTGTGACCCTTACAGCCCTTTTCTACTTATATAAATATATACTGTTTTTATTGAATAATTTCATGTTTTTATCGTCCCCCGCAGGCAGGGGTGGACTTCGGTTCACGTGGAAAGTTGAAAATCCGTACCGTATATACTTACAATGATAGATCTCGTATGAATCTATTGTATTCATGCATATACTTTTCCATCCACACAACAATTGGGTTGGGTTAGGTTAGTTCTTTTTTTAGGTGGAGCCCCCCGCAGCGGGGCGGAACTTACTACCTCCACGCATATACTTTCCGTGCGAAACGAGATGCCACAAGGGTTTACAACTTCCCACGCGTGGAAAAATGGGTAGGGCCTTTTGAATTTACATGAAAACATGTTTGTTGATTTGTATAGTTGTTCGTTGTGGTTACAGTACAGTTGATTGTACATTTTATCTTAAAAAATGGCTTTATCATAAGAGTCGCCAAAATTCCTTTTAAGGGCTTTCATTTTAATCCAAAATAAAGCCTTTCATAAAGTTTCATCGAAATCGGAAGTAAGCTGTTTTCGAAACTTTATCCGTATCCAGTATCTGTGTGAAGTTAGCACCCCATTTTTGAAGTTTTGAAATTCTAAAAGTGGTTCCAAGTTGTTCTAAACTTGTTCTAAATCGTTCTAGAAGATCTAATTTTTAAAATAAAAATGTTCGCGGAAAATTAATAAAAACGATTTTCTGACCTGGCACCCCATTTTTCGAAAATCAAACTTTTCAAGGTTGTTCTAGGTTGTTCTAGTTGTTCTAAACATTGTTCCAAAGTATTAGTTCGATTGGTTAAAAACTTCTTTAAGAGATATTGAAAAAAGAAAAATTTTTAAAATAACAGTTTTTGGCCATTTATTCGTAAACAAAATGACTTATAAGACTGTCGATCTAGAACATATTTCTAACCGCGTTGAACAACTCAGAACAAAAATTTTAAAACCAGAACAAGAATCTAAAGGGTACTTTACTCTTCATCGGAAATATTATTTTTTTATTTTCTTGGTTAAAAATCTTGTTCCAGGCTTTCCGTTTTAAAACTATTATATCCTCCACTAGAACAACTCAGAGCAAAATTTTTGAGACCAAAACAAGAACCTAAAGAGTACTTTACTCTTCATCGGAAATATTATTTTTTTATTTTCTTAGTTAAAAATCTAGTTCCAGGCTTCCCGCGTTAAAACTATTGTGTTCTCCACTGGAACAACTCAGAACAAAATTTTTAAGACCAGGACAAGAGCCTAAAAAGCACTTTAGTCTTGGATGTTGAGAATTATTTGGTCTCTTGTCTTTTCTCTTTCTTTCTTTTTTACTGGATATTTTTGTTATTTTTTTCTTTTTTTCTTTTTTGCTGGATACTTTTGTAATTTTTTTCCTTTTTTTCTTTTTTGCTGTGTATTTTTGTAATTTTTTATTTAATGTTTTTTTAACTTTTTCAAGATTTTATAACTTTTTAAATTTTTTTATGTTTTAAGCAATAACTTTTTTTATCTCTTTTTTGGGATGGACTTTTTTCAGGATTTACTTACTGGACTTTAATATATACTATCAAATGTAGTTTTAGTGTAGCATTAATTTTAACTCTACTTGGCCTACGGCTCCAGTCGTCAAATTCTGTCCAGTTCTCATTATATTTAATGAATGCTGTGTAATGTCCTACTGAATTGATTGACGTACCGCCATAATAATTAATTATGCTTGTTAATTTATATTCACAGTCATTAAGGGTAATATGATCGATAAAATTATTTAAGTCGTATGTTTGCTGACTGATATACTATGTTTAATTAACACATGTGATCCGTATTCTATCTCCATTTGAATGCTCTTGTTGCACGTTTCACAAGTTTTAATAGACATTTCTGTCACATACTCTGTAATGGCTTCGTCTAATTTTTTATACCCATATTCTTCTATTATTTTTGTTTGAATGGGTAAAATAATTCCCGACCGAGATTTACTATTTTGACATTTGTTACATGTATTTGTAATTTTGTAACTCGGATTTTCCTTAAATACCTGCTCAAATAAATTATTTATATTGGAAAGAGCATCAATAATTATTATATCAGAAGTTGCTCCATTTCGAATAAAAAATTCTACCTTTTTTAACAGTTTCGCTCTTTTTCTTATAAATTCTCTTGGTCGGTCCTTCCTCTACATATTGTTTAATAAATGTAAACATTTCTGTAGATTCTGTTTTTGAAGTATTGTTGAAAGCTTCATACATAGTTGCACTTGCAAATATATGGACTGTTCAGGATTTTCCGTCGCGATCGCGGATCGATTTAGACACGCGTAACGCCATCCCTGGTTGGTTCTCTGAACGAGTTGATTTCGCGCCACACCCCGCGTTAACCCCTGACCAAGAAGTCTCTCCCGACGCGTTATTGATCCTGCCATGCCTGGATCGCGTGATCCAGCAAATAAAAACTATTGGTCAATACGTGTCGCGCGCCCGAAAACTCGAAACGAGACCGCGAAAGCTCCGGTCTCAGTAGTAGCGACAAGTACTCCGTTTCACGTGGTTGCTCCACGCCGTCGTGCATACGAAAAATACCGCGTTCGTGCGCCCGCTCGTTACTGCGCAGCTACTGCGCCCGCTTATCGCGCCTCTGTGCGTTCATTACACTGCGCCTCTGTGCGCCTGCAATTTCATCGTCGCACCCGATGAATATTCGCGTCTTTGTGCGCGCTTCTTTCCGCACCGTTGTGTGCCCGCTAATCGCCGTTGCCGTATCGCGCTCGGCAGATTTTCCTTGGCTCGTGCGTGTAAGTGCTGAGTGCAGCTACATTAGGCGTTACACGTGCGCCAGCTAATGGAACGCGCTAAAGTGCGCCAGCTAATTAATCGCCGCAAGTGCGCTCGCTAATTGTCAGCACCACAAGTGCGCTCTCACACTCGGGACCGGCGAACACTCACGCATCACGTGCTTCGCGCCCTATGAACACTCTCAAATCACGTGCTCGCTACATGCAG
Organism: Temnothorax longispinosus; assembly: GCF_030848805.1. Taxonomy (NCBI): domain Eukaryota; kingdom Metazoa; phylum Arthropoda; class Insecta; order Hymenoptera; family Formicidae; genus Temnothorax; species Temnothorax longispinosus. The sequence continues at coordinate 11,585,964 of NC_092366.1, read as the reverse complement.
GTGAACCTGCTACCGCGCCTGACTATTGTAACAGTGCGTCGATTATAAACCTTGCCTAAGATTGTACAGACGTTGATTAAACGAGAGCTTTGCTAGATTGTTAACCATAAAGTGTCCTCACTCAATCGCACGCCTTATTCCTGTCGGGGTAGAACCCGCGCTTACGCTAATTGGCGCAACGGAGTTACGCCCGAAAACGCCAACATGGACTATATAAACTGTCAAATCCGCAAGTATTTGAACTACCCGGGAAAAAAAACCCTTATAATGTCTTATATGCTCATATAAGAAGCGGTCTTATATGCTTATATATGAATTTTGGCCGCATAAGCTCTTATATGATCATATATAATTATATAAGATTATATAAAAACATATAAAAAATATCTCTTATAGTGTGTTATATCCTCATATAAGAAACTATCATATCATATATGAATTTTGGCCTGATAAGAGTTTATATGGTCATATATGATTCTTCTTCTTCTTTTTCTTTAGCCTGTTTTCATTCACTCCTGGACATAGGCCTCTTCCATTTCCTTCCATGTCTTTCTCTCCTGTGCTGTCTGCATCCACCTCTTTCCTGCGTGGCGTTGGATGTCATCTCGCCATCTCGTTTGTGGTCGGCCAATGCTTCTTTTGGACTCTCTTGGTCTCCATTGCATCAGGACCTTGGTCCATTTGGTGTTGCTTCTCGCAACATGTCCCGCCCATTGCCACTTTTGTCTACTTGCTCGTTCAACCACGTCGGCAACTCCTGTTCTTTTCCTTATCTCTTCGTTTCGGATTTTATCTCTCAGGCTGATTTTCAGCATTCTTCGTTCCGTTGCCCTCTGACAGATTCTTAGTCGGTTTGCGCTGTTCGCTGTGAGAGTGATTGTTTCGAGTCCATATGTCGCAACTGGTAATATGCACGTATCATACACTTTCCGTTTGAGGTTGATTGGGATTTTTGGTTCTCGGAGGATGTAGCTTAATCTGCCGAACGCTGTCTACGCCAAGCCGATTCTTCTAGTGATCTCAGCTGTCTGGTTATTTTTTCCTAGCTTGATCTTGTGCCTTAGATACACGTATTTTTCTACCATCTCGAGAGTGTGGTTATCGATGCTAACTAGTATATTGGTGGGGCTCATGATTTTCGTCTTCTGGAGGTTCATTCTCAGGCCAACTGCTTGGGAAGCTTCCCTGAGTTCTTGTATCATTGTTGCGAGCTCGTTTGCATCGCTGCTGAATATGATAATGTCATCCGCGAAACGGAGATGGTTTAAACGTTTCCCATCAATATTAATCCCTTTTTGATCCCATGTTAGCCTCCCAAATACATCTTCCAGCGCCAAGGTGAAAAGTTTTGGTTAAATCGTATCGCCCTGTCTCACACCCCTCTTGATAGGGATTCTACCTGTAGTCCAATCCTCTTCCATTTTAACGTGCAGGGTGGCATGCTCGTATATGAATTTGATCAAGTTAGAATATCTAGAGTCAACTCGTGCTTTATCCAATGCTTCAAGCACTGCCCATGTCAACTGAGTCGAAGGCTTTGTGGTAGTCTATGAAGGCCATATGCAGTGGGATATTGTACTCGGTGCATTTTTCTATAAGTGTGCGTACTGTTTGTATATAGTCATTCGTGCTGTACCCCCTTCTGAATCCTGCCTGTTCTATGGGTTGGTAGAAATCGAGCTTCTAGCTTAAACGATTCGTTATTATTTTGGATAACAGCTTATAAAGGATTGAGAGTAGACTAATGGGTCTGTAATTTTCCATATTTGTGCAGTCGCCTTTCTTAAAGAGCAGGATGACCTCTGCGTTCTGCCACGAGTCAGGGATCCTGCCTTCTTCCAGACATCTGTTCAGTAGTACCAGGAGTGCTTTTTCTAATTCTTCCCCTTCAACCTTGAGCATCTCGACTGTTATCCGGTCTTTCTCTGGTGCTCTGTTGTTGTTTAGTTGTTTCAATGCTGCTTCCAGTTCTGACTTGTTAATGTCTGGTAAATCTTCGGATCCTACGTTCAGAATTGTCTGTCTCGGTCGTCCTTGCTGGTTCGGATTTGGAGCTGATTGGCTGTAAAGTTTTCGATAGAAGTCTTCAATGATCGCTGCGATTCCGTCCCTCTCTGTTACTACCTCTCCTAGATTGTTCTTTATCTTATGGATTACTACCTTCCCTTTTGACAGTTTGAAGCGCAGAACTCTCATGTTCATATTGTTTTTAATGGCTTCTTTGATTGCTCGCGTGTTGTACGCTCTTTTGTCTTTTCTAATCGCTTTTCTTACGGCCTTGTTTAGGTCTTTATATTCCGGTGAATCCCAGCTCGTTCTTCTTCTTTCTCTGATTTGCCTTTCAGTGTCTGGACTAGGTTTCGAGTTCCCACGTTTCTGAAGTGAGCACACTTTTCTCACGGCACTTCGGATGCTGTTTGTGATTTGTGTTGACAGCGCATTTAGTTCTAGTTTTTGTAGCTTTTTGGTTGGTTTTAGTTTCTGTTCGAGCGTAGTCTTATATTCTTCTTCCTTCCCTCTTAGCTCTGCTAATGTTGGCTTGACCTTTTTATTCATGAGACGTTTCCTCTCGAGCCGAGTATCCACTAGGACTTTTGCTCTCACCAACCTGTGGTCGCTGCCCGTGTCGAAACGATTTAGGGTTGACACATCTGCACAAATGCGCTTGTCAGTGGCTAGCACATAGTCTATTTCGTTTTTGATAGTGCTGTCCGGACTTCTTCATGTCCACTTCCTTTTGGGATGCTTTTTAAAGAAGGTGTTTAAGGGGATCCTGCAGTGACTGGCGAACTTCCTCGATGTCGATAATGTCAACCTTTCTAATTTTGTTTTCCCTATATCTGTCTTTGTCTAACGAAATGACATCTGTCCTTTTTTCGATTGCTCGCCATCTCTCGCAAGATCCAACAACTACTGTTGCTGCTCTTCTTGTCATTCTGCATCCGTATTTGCATTACTAAAATAATTTTTCGATGGATCTTTTTTTGTATGCATTGAATCTTACTTCTACTTGCACGATATTATTCCTACATGTTTTCCCAAGGGCAGATGATAAACATTATGTATGTATAAACTGCAGAATTTTTGTTTTAAGCAAATATTGCCGTCATGTGACAGATGCGTATGTGCCCAAATAAGTAATATTTTTAATTTTTGGGTGTTTTTGATATAAAATCGCGTTTGTTATCCTAGATTTTTGTGCGTACTTTAATTCTGTAAAAGATTTTTGCAATTCTATAAAGCCAATTAAAAGATCGAAAAACGATAAACGATGTCGGTAAATCATACGGCTGCAGGATCCCCTTAAGCAGTATATTTTCTCTTTGCTCAGGAAGTCCATCATCACTTGTCCCCTTGGGTTTCTCGTGCCCAGACCAAAGGCACCGATGTACGGTGGGTCCGCCTATGTCATCGCTCCAATTTTAGCATTAAAGTCACCAGTTATAATGGTAAACTTGGTCTTTTCCGCACTTTTTGCTGCTGTCAGGTCTTCATAGAACTGCTCAATGTCTTCCTCTGTCGAAGCTGAAGTTGGTGCGTAGGCCTGTATTATTTGTATGCTGCACTTGTTGTTAAGTCTTAGCACTACATAAATTACCCTGTCCGATATAGCTTTGGTTTTGGTTACAAGGTGTTTCAATTTTTTATGAATTAACAGGGCCACACCTCCGATGTGTGAATCTATGTCAGAGTTCTTTTGAAGAAGCATATGTCCAGATTTCATGATTGTGACCGCTTCCCCACTCAGCTTGGTCTCGCTTATTCCGAGGACGTCGAACTTGATGTTTTCTAATTCATTTTCGAGGTTGATCAGATGTTCTTCGAGTCTCATTGTGCGAATGTTATACGACGCAATGTAGAGGGTCTTCTTGGTACGCTTGTGTTCCGTATTCCGTTTTCGTTTCCTTCCATTCATTGAATTTGTGCCTCCCCCAGAATCCATGAGGCAGACTGACGTGTCAGTGCGAGATTCCAAGCGTCCCGCTCTACTCGCCTGGGGTAATTTTGTTTTTGAGTTCGACATTTCATGGTGAAGGTTTTTTGGCATTTAAAACGCCACGCTTGCCAGACGTGTTGGCGAGTACCTGTTTTGGTCCGCGGGAGCTATTTTATTTCACTCCTACTCTTCAAGCGAGCCTGACGAGCGTTCCCCCATCGCCATCCGGGGGACGCGTCTTTAGGGGGTTACAGGCTCCCCCAGGTAGCGCCGAGATCTTCTCTTTTCCCCACCTATCCCATCCTGGGAAGGCGGAGAGCGAGTCTCCCATTAGGAGGAAGATTCGACTTGGTGGCGTCCCCCGAAAATTTCGAGGAGGCGCGCACCCTGGTAGCCACCGTCGCCCCTCACCAGACCCCCACCCGGATCACCGAGAAAAAACCCCCGCAGGATTTGTGATACCTGCCTAGGGTTGAACCCGGATCTCCGGAACGTGAATCCGGCGACTAGCATTAGTGACTACCGACTCGCTTTGACTACCGATATATGATTATATATATGATTATATAAGATATATGATTATATAAGATATATGATTATATAAGATTATATATAAGGACATATATATTTAAATAAGTTTTAGAAAATTGTTATATATTTTCAAATGTTATTTTTTAAGCGTGCTACTTTATTATAAGAGTGGACTTTACAATATAACTGATACAAAAATTGTGTCACTCCGAGACAGCGTCGCGCGAGAATAGCGCAAGACAGTGTCGTGTCTTTTTGATGCCGTTCTTGTAACACTGTCAAATTTTAAATACGAGAAACATATAGCGACTCTCACACCTCATTGGCCGGAATACGGAGCGATGGAGAGCCGCCTTAAGATTCACACGCCAGCGCCGCAATCGCAAGCGTGTGCACCTACAACGGCCGAAACGACACTCGTACCTCGTGTCTCGACAGTAACAGACGGATTACATTTACGTTCTTATAGTCAGATATCATCGTCACGTACATTTGCATAGTGCTCACGATAATTCGTATATTATACTTTGTTACGCGAGGTCCGTGACCTACCTCATTATCGAGTTCTTTACTCACCAGTGTAAATACTTATCATTAACTGTACATACTTTGTGACATTACGTTCTTGTAAATACATGATTGTCTAATAACCCGAGTCATTACTTGAACACGTGAACCTGATTGGCCATCCCGGCCTATAGTAAAATTTCGATCACCGCGAATTCCTACAAACAGATCACATCGAATGCCATCTATCGGATACTTTGAGATGCAATATTCTAATCTGATCATATACGTATAATCTTATATGACTATATCATTTTATATACGATTATATTATTTTCAGTTCAAATTATAAGGTATGTTTGCAAAATAATGCGATTAATATATTTGTTTATAAGAACTATAATATGTATTATATAACAGTTTTTTCACGAACTATTACTGGTAATTTCACACTATTTACAATTAAAAAAATTAAGTATTTTATGCAAAATTAGAAAAAAAAGAAAACTTAAAATAACATATAAGCAATGAGAAGTGCCGTTTTCGGTCGAAGCGGATCTTGATGCTTAATAATATTTCACAATATCAATTATTATTAAATACATGTTTCAGTTTTTTAAATTGGCATTACTGCGTGCCAATATAGACTTTGTCGGACTTACAACGCAATTGTGTAAACTGAAACTAAAAATAATATATTTTATATTAATTTTATATTGTCAAGTAAAATAATATACTAGAAGAATATTTATAACAGTTATACAATGGATAGATCCATTATAGAGTATATATTCATATATAATTATCTTTACATGATCACACATGATAATATACTAGTATATAAAACCATAGGCGAGTTAGTGGTCGCCAATGCTAGACAGTGGATTCACACTCTGGAGATCCGGGTTCAACCGCAAGCAGGTATCTCAAATCCTGCGGGGGTTTTTTTCTCGGGGTGGGGTGGGGATCTGGTGGAAGGCGGCGGTGGCTACTGGGCGCACGTGTCCCCGGAATTTTCGGGGCACGTCGCCAAGTCGAACCTCCCTCCCAATGGGGAACTCGCCCTCCACGACCACCGCTTTTTCAGGTGGATGTGTGGAGAAAGAGGGGGTATCGGCGATACCGTGTGGAGTTGCCGGTCTCCCATCAAGCGCCTCTCCAGGTGGCGGATCGGGGAAAGCCCGCTAGAAATAGAGAGTACCGGGAAAATAAAATACCCGGAGTGGACCAAAACTGGCAGGCAAGTCCGAGGGCAGCCCCTGAGGAGGCAGCCCCTCCATCAAACTTGGGTGCGGCGGGCTAATAACCCGTCCATCTTAAAAAACACTATTACTGAAACCGACACAGAGATTAGCCGGACCCCACAGATGGAGACGACCTTTGACATGAAATCCAGGACCAGATTCGGAACATGGAACATCAGGACAATGCTAGAAACTTCACGCCTGGCACAAGTCATTCACGAAATGGATAGATATAGGCTCCAGGTGCTCGGTCTATGCGAGAGAAGATGGCCCGAGCAGGGTGAACACATCACCTCGGACGGGCACATGCTTCTCTTCTCCGGCAAACCAACAAATGAACCCCACGCCTCAGGCGTGGGTATTCTACTTAACAGGAACACAAGAAGGGGACTTATAAACTGGAAACCGGTGACAGAATAATCTGGGTTAGATTAAGGAGTAAAGTCAGGAACATAACCTTTATCCAATGTTACGCCTTTACTGAGGTCTCAGACGAAGAATCTAAAAATGTATTTTACGAACAGCTAACCGCAACCATAAGGGATTTTCGAAAGTCCGACATTGTAGTGCTCATGGATGACTTTAACGCCAAAGTCGGCCAAAACAATAACGGGCTGGAGCATGTCAAGGGCGCCCACGCGCTAGGACAAATGAACAATAATGGTGAGCTCCTCACCAAATTCTGCTCGACCCAGAATCTAATAATCGGGGGATCGATATTCCCACACAAGGGCATTCACAAAGCAACGTGGATTTCCCCGGATAATCGGACGATGAATCAGATTGACCATATCAGGATCAGCAAAATGTGGAGGAGTTCTCTCCTGGATGTAAGAGCAAGACGTGGCGCCGATGTAGCTAGTGATCACCACTTGGTTACCAGCGCAATGCGCATAGAAGTAGCAAAGTACAAAGCAAAAACGAATATACACAAGCGGAAACATTTCGCGACTGAAAAACTTAAGGATCCCAAGTATAAAAATGCCTTCGTCAGTAAAGTACAGAGTGCGATCTCGGAGGCAGATTTGTAGCATTGCGACGGCAAGAAGAGATGGGACGTAGTAAAGCGTGCCATCCTTGACTCAGCGGAGAGCGTCATCGGCTTCAAAGAACGAAATAAAGCCGTTGGCTAACGTCGGAGACATGGAACCTGATCAACCGGAGAAGGGAACAGAAACAACAAATATTCAATGCCAAAACATTAGACGAGAAAGACAACGCTAGTAGGAGCTACATGCAGCTTAATAAGCAAGTAAAACGTAGCGCCAGAAATGACAAAAGAAAATGGATGGAGAGCCTAGCAGACAAGGCGCAGATCGCTGCCGAGTCGAATAAACCCCGGGAATTATACACTATCACGCGAACACTAGCGAATAAGAACAGCATTCGTAACTATCCGGTAAGAAATCAAAACGGACACCTTCTTACTACAGCTGCAGAGCAACTGGGTCGATAGAGTGAGCACTTTAAGGAACTACTGGAAATACAGCCACAGAACAGCCCGGCGAGACCTCTCCAATATAACGTCACAGACGAGAGGACGCTCCCCGGTTTGAATGACGACCCTCCTACCCTTGCGGAAATAAAGAAAGCCATCCGCAACTTGAAGAACAATAAAGTCGCTGGCGTCGACGGCATCCCGCCCGAGCTGCTCAAGGCCGATATAAATTTGACGGCCAACTTGTATCAGCCAATCATAAAGGACACGTGGGAGAACGAGGAGCTGCCAGATGGCTGGGACACCGGATTAATAGTAGAATTGCCGAAGAAGGGTGACTTAAAGAACTGCGAGAATTGGCGTGTATCACACTTCCGAATTGCTCGGCCAAAATACTAGCCCAAATCGTATACACGCGCATGGCGGAGGCGATCGAACCGTCTCTACGTCAGGAGCAAGCTGGCTTTCGACCCAACAGATCATGTATTGATCATGCCAACACAACACAAATCATAATAGAGCAAAGCGTAGAATGGAATACCAAACTATATCTGGTATTCGTCGACTTCAAAAGAGCATTCGACAATTTCGACAGTATTGATCACGAGGCCTTATGGAGAATACTAAAACTGAAGGGTGTGAATGAGAAGATGATAAAAATAATCAAATTATTGTACGTTAATGCCACCTGCAAGGTACTACACTATGCCTCACTGAGTGAAGATATTCGCTTAAAGACAGGAGTCAAACAAGGATGCGTGCTCTCGCCACTGCTTTTTAACATAGTTCTGGACTATGTTTTAACAGAAGCAGACTTATCCGCGGGTGGAATAACATGGGACCTTCGGAACAGACGCCGTCTGGGTGACTTGGACTATGCCGACGACATCGTGATATTGACCCATACCTTCACTGACATGAAAAACACACTGCAACGGCTGATAGACAAGGCACTGTCAGTTGGCCTGGCAATTAATGTTCACAAGACCAAGGAGATGCATATTGGTACAAATAATAATCGGAACAAGCTCTATATACAAGGGGAAGAAATTGAGCGGGTAAAATCTTTCTGCTATCTTGGCTATACGGTAACCACGGAAGGCGGTACAGAGGAAGATTTGTCCTGCAAAATCGCCTTGCTAAAGAACATCTGGTCTTCAAACCAACTTAACAGGAATACCAAATTGCGTATCTTCAACTCCAATGTCAAAGCAGTACTGCTGTATGGATGCAAAACATGGCGTCTCACAAAAGGCATTGTCCACATATTACAGGTCTTCATAAACAAATGCTTACGCAGAAGTTGTAAGATTTTCTGGCCCAACACCATAAGCAATGACCGACTAAGGGATCTATGCGGGCAGGTCCCAATACAGCAAGAAATAAAGAAGCGTAAATGTGGATCGGCCACACACTCAGAAAAGCGCCACACGACATAACCAGGGGAGCATTGGAATGGAACCCGCAAGGTACGCGAAAGCGCGGACGCTCAAAAACAACCTGGAGGCGCACCGCCATAAAAAAGCCGAAACGCAAAGAAAAACCTGGAATAAAGTGAAAGCACTGGCGGAAAATCGGGTCCGTTGGCGAAGCTTTGTGAAAGCCCTATGCTCCTCATAGGAGTTACAGGATATATATATGGGGCGTTTCACGCCAAATCGGACACCATTTGGGTTTTGCACCTTCGATTTTTTTGAAAATTTTTTATGTTTTGGTATTGGTTGAAAGAAGCCTCCATGATTTTTTTCAAAATTTTTGTCAAACCGTTTTCAAAATATCGATTTTTGAAAAATTTCGTAACTTTTTTTTTAAACGCCCATAACTTTACAAAAAATCGGCCCCCCCCCTCGCACCCCCCGTGGTTGAAAGCGTGGAACTCGCTTTACAACATAAAATGCGCGATTGTGCGGTGCGCAATTGTACGGTGCGCGATTGTACGGTGCGCGATTGTACGGTGCGCGATTGTACGGTGCGCAATTGTACATACGGTGCGCAATTGAACGGTGCGCGATTGTACGGTGCGCGATTGTACGGTGCGCAATTGTACGGTGCGCAATTGTACGGTGCGCGATTGTACGGTGCGCGATTGTACGGTGCGCGATTGTACGGTGCGCAATTGTACATACGGTGCGCGATTGTACGGTGCGCGATTGTACATACGGTGCGCGATTGAACGGTGCGCGATTGAACGGTGCGCGATTGTACGGTGCGCAATTGTACGGTGCGCGATTGTACGGTGCGCGATTGTACGGTGCGAAAAAACCGTGTCCAATGCAACATACGTTTATTTATTTAAATAAGTTAATAATATGTGTTGTGTCCAAAAGCAACGGTGTCCAATTGTACTGTGCGCCAATGAAATGTGTCCAAACGAACTGTGCGCGATTGTACGGTGCGCGACTTTATGTGTCCAATAGTACTGTGTGCAATTGCAACGTGCGCAATTGTACTGTGTGCCAGTGAACCTCTCCCATTTCGTAATCGTCGTTGGCTTAACCGTGTCGGAGTTTCGGGAGGTTGCTCTCGCGCGTGTGAGAATCTCGTAGTTATCGTTGCCGGTTAAGTTCGTGTCACTTATAATTGGATGTCCGTGCGTTTCATCGGGATTAATGGCTCACGGTTGTGTCGCGTTTACGGGTGAGTCCATTCGTGCGTCTCGTGGGGAGTGAAGATCCCCAGCTTTGTCGCGGTAGATTGTAAAGAAATTGCGCTAGTGATAAAAGTGGGACCTTGTGCACTTGTTAGAAGTAAACGTTTTCGAGTATTTCGCGTTTGACCGTCCGGGTAGAATTCGCTGCAATTTATGTCGAGGAATAGTCTTGTACGAATTCGACCGGGATTGCCGTGCAGTTCAGCGACGGAATGAGTATCGCGCTCGTGGGGTGACACGTGGCGCGTACTCGAATTCTGCTTGTTCGCCGTGGAACACGCATACCTTCCACTTGTTATCTGCATTAAAATAAAATATAACTTTATGTTCCTTGTTACTCGGGTGTGTTGATTGCGCTACGCTCCCTCTCCTCTTCCAACCGCGATTAATCAAAGAAACCCACGCCTGAGAATACTGCGATCTCGTGTATCGTGGTGCGAGGAATCAGAAACTGGCGCCCAACATTTACAACATAAAAATATTCAGTCGAGCTACCGTCTGGGTTTCGGAGAGAAGTATCGCGAGTTATAAAGAGATCTTTAGTGAATAAAGCGACGACGCGCTCCTTCAAGGCCGGCGAGACCATGAAGACATTGTCGTTGTCGTCACAACTTATGATGATTACGCGCAAGAGCTAAAAGAAAAATTAAGAGCGACACAACGAGTTGCAAAGAAACATTTGCGAAATGAAAAATCTAAAGCCAAGGAGACGTACGATAAGAAGACGAAAAAAAACCAATTTCCGAGTCGGAGACAAAGTTCTCTTGCACGATGAAACGGTGCGTAGAGAGAGATCGAAAAAATTAGAATACCCGTAGATAGGACCGTACGAAGTAATTGAAAAACACTCAAACGTCAATTCTTCTTCTTCTTATGACGCCGTCTCCTTTCGAAGGTTGGCGATCGAAATGGCCAACATAGTCTTAGATACGGCCATGCGAAAGATGTCCACTGAAGTACAGCCAAACCATCTTCTGATATCTTTCAGCCAGGAATTTTGGCGCCTGCCGATGAATCTCTTCCCTTGAATCTTGCCTTAGATGATCAGTCGCATGAGTTCGTATCTTTCTCCTCGCATCAGGTGTCCTATATATCTCGTCCTATATAGACGTCAATTACACAATCAAAAAGGGACGGAAAACGACGCGAGTGCACGTAAACAGGATAAAGCCTTTCATAGAACAATAAAAGCAGCGCAAAAAAACAAAAACAAGCAATAGAAAGTAGGCGATAGTAAAAAATAAGAAAAATAAAATAATAAGTACTTACCGAACATCAAGCACGGCGAACCATCCGCACCACACGTTGACTGGTGGCCACATCCACCGAGACCTCCAAAGGCATGATGGGCACCCATGTGCCCGGGGGTGTTAAGGCCACCTCCACGTAGGAGGTAGGGGGCGACGTCGGCCCCGAACCCAAATTCGCCGTCACCCGCGCACTAGGCGCGGCACCAACACTCACGGCGCCCGCACGAGCAGCGCGTAGCCAATACGTGCGCCAGCACGCGTGGCACGTCGACGGAACAAAATAGAGGTCACACCGTATGCACCTCATCTTGCAATTATATAAGTTAGCGCAAACAAATAATGTGCTCAGATCTAAGCCTCAAGAGCAACTAAACGCGCGAGAAAAAAATTCAGGAGAAGGCATAACCAAGCCAAGGAAAATTCGAAGAAAAGTAACATGAGTCCTTATCTTACAGGACGCTGATCGTCGTCCAGCACTTCGCGAAAAAAGCGAAACCCGAAACAGCACCATCGTACGAGATACGACAATTCAGCAGGGAGCCGGGAATATACTTTGAAAGAACCGGACAATTGCAACAGGTAGAAGCTACATGGAAACTAGCAATTAAAATCGACGTAGCAACCCTAGGACATCGATATCACCAACTTCAAAAGGTTTTTCAGCAAACCGAAAAATTATGCGAAACGATACTCGCAACGGACACGCAGCAGACGTGCAAAAATATTCTCCACATCCCGAGAAAAAATAATTTTGACTAATCATATATAATTGTATATGATTATGTATAGAATCATAAATGAATATATATGAGTATATTTATGATCATGTATATTTACATCTTGCTCCTTGTATGATTATATATGGATCCATTATATGATTAGATCTGACCATTCCCATGCTGATATGACTAATATATTCTAATTCGTATGAGTAGGTACAGATTCATGTATGATTAGACCTAATCAAGCCTGACTCATACCAGACTGTATATGAATTCATATATGACTATATTTAAATCTATGTATGATTCTATTTAATCATGACTGGCTAATATGAACTCGCACCTGACTATATGTAAATTTATATATAACTAGATATAATCCATATACAGGGTGTCCGAAAAATCGCCTACTCCACTTCGGTGATTCGGGACCCAAAAACAAGCAAAAAAGTTCATACAAACATAGGTCCGGAAATGAGCCGTTTCTGAGTTATAGCCACTTTTATGTTCAAAAATCGTAATTTAGAATCCGCTTGACATCCCTCTTTCTTAATTATTTCTTAAATTAAAAATTTTTATTTTTAAATATCAGCTAATTCATTAAAACTTAAACGATCCATTGATGAATACGGAAAGATTAGATACAATCTAAAAGTAGTAAGGTGTTGTTAAATAATAATTTGAAACTTATTGAAAAGCCGTGATTTACTTACTGATTTTGAATAGGCGTGAAAACAACTGATTTCAAGTAGCCGTGAAAACAACTGATTTCTTTTAAAAATAATGTAATCGTATTTACGAATATTAAAAAATTGAAAAAAAATAAAAAAATTAAAATTAAAAAAATTAAAAATATTTAAAAATAAAAATTTTTAATGAGAAATAATTAAGAAAGAGGGATGCCAAGCGGATTCTAAATTACGATTTTTTAACATAAAAATGGCTATAACTCGGAAACGGCTCATTTCTGGACCTATGTTTGTATAAACTTTTTTGCTTGTTTTTGGGTCCCGAATCACCTCCCAAAGTGGAGTAGGCGATTTTTCGGACACCCTATATAATTGTGCGTATTTAGATCTGACCATTTCTATGCTGATATGACTAATATATTCTAATTCGTATGAGTAGGTACAGATTCATATATGATTAGACCTAATCAAGCCTGACTCATACCTGACTGTATATGAATTCATGTATGACTATAGGATATATATATCAAAACCTTCGTATGTAAGCAAATGACGTTCAATATTATTGAATTCTATATTTGTTATGTATTTACCTAAAAGCTCATATATAGCTTTTTGATCTCATATTCCATTGTACATTACATTATTAGCGTTACGTTCCCATTCAATGGCACGGACTTTTCAAAATTAGTACTCCTTGAGCAATAACTAGATTATTGACAATTTCTTGACCCAAGTGTTTATTACCATGCACACATTTTGCAATAAATCCGTTATAATTCTCGAAGGAAAAGCTGACGTCGCCCAGAATGGACCCCATCTTTCGGCGCATAGTGTCAAATGTATAAGTTGATGAGTATTACACGTTAATTCTCTGTCACCGTACAGTTTTTCAAATTGTTTTACAAATAATTTAAGTAAAATATCTGATTGTTTAAGATCAAACTGTGTAATTTGATTTTGAAGTAAATTAAACAATGCTATAACTAACATCATCCAGTGCTGAAAATATTCATTAGGCAAATGATCAATAAGAGCTAAGAGAATAAAATAACAAAAAATTGTAATTTTCGGATGCATTATAAAATTGATAATATGTTAAAGGTCTTGATAATCGACAAAATGATTGAAGTGGTCGTATACTTGTGATAAAATTATCAATATCTTTACTCTTTTTTTTTTTAATATTCCAAGGACCTTTTTTATCAAACCACAATTTAATAAGTTGTTTTACTATCCCAAAACGAACTGAGTGTATGAACTCAGGTAAAACACATGTTCCAATATCAATCAGCGGCACACAAAACAATCTACTACTACGGAAAAGACTACGGAAAAATATAATTTTTAATCCAATTATTTGTTACATTTTTGTAGAATTAAATTATAATGTTAAAAAACTATACAGTATCTATGTCTGACACCTTCCGTACATCTGCTAACAATAAGTGTAACATATGTAGTACAATACAAAACGTCTTTATTAATTAACGTTGTAGCACAGTACGTAAGGTGACTGACTCAAGATCCAGGGGTTCCAAGTTCAAATCCAGCGGTGGTCAGCAAATTTTCCAAGTACAATATAAATTTAATTAATTAAGCTTGCACATAATATAAAGATTTTCGGCAATAAAATAATTTTTAACGAGAAAAATAAATTTTATATTTTTATATTTTAATGCTCAAATATGAATAGATATGACCGTCTATATGATTAGATATGACCGTCTATATGATTTTGTATGAGCATGCATGGTCAGACCTGGCCAATTTTCGGATCTGATCATATTGTTACGCTCCGTTCGCTATTCGTGTCGCGCGCACTCACGAACGCGTCCGCGTACTTCCGGGATCGCAGAAATAACCACTCTCGTTATACAAAAAGGAACTCGGGTTTATTTAAACTCAGAACGGAATACAAGAAAGTTCTGGGAAACCGGACCGAACGATTCGAGTCACCAGATCAATCTGACAGGCGGTAATTAAATCAATAATTCTATGCGTCCCCGTTGTCAAGAGACGCGCTTCGGCTTGAAACTTCTGCGGAGCGAAGCCAATTTCAGCCAACGAGAACGAACGTCTCGGCACGGGCGAGCGGGCGTAACACTGTCCCCCCTCTTCAGATTGTCGTCCCGACAATCCGGAGGGGCAGTTTCCTGACTGGGCAAACTTTTCTGTACGATTCCAGGGTACCGGGACGGCCCCCTGCCCTACCCTGGGCTGCTGCCACAGGTTACCGGGCACCGGCCCCCTGCCCTACCCTGGGCTGCTGCCACAGGTTACCGGGCACCGTCCTCTTCTCGGTCCCAACCGTACTCTGGAAGTCCAGGATCATGTCCTCTTCACGGCTTCCTGCCCTACCCTGGGCTGCTGCCACAGGTTACCGGGCACCGTCCTCTTCTCGAGTCCAGGATCATGTCCTCTTCCTCATGGAGCGAGTCCCCAATCGACATTTTCCGAAAGAAGATACTCTCTCCCCCCTGCCGACTCCAGGGCGACACCTCATCAATTCCCTCGCAGGAGATCTCGCCTCCCAACACAGGCCTCTTCCTCTCAGCTCCCGAAGTCGTCGGAGATGTCGCTGCTCCTCTTCTAAATCTTCGGACAAGGGGGGGGAAGCTTACCGTGGACCCAACGTCTCGAAAGACTCCCCAAGTCCCTGCCTCGGCATTTGCCCTATGTCTCACGGAAAAACCACGGATCAAACAACCGTGAGAGAGGCAGTCTTATCCTTCGCCGGTATTAGGTTCGGCAACAAGCCAGCTCCCAAGATGTCCAACTCGGTGAGGAGTTACAACCGCTTCGGCTTCCGTAAATATCTAAGAACAAAATAACACGCGCAGTAAACAATGCAACACAACAATCTTAATTTCTACCGTAATTAACCTTCCCCGCAAATTATTACACCCAACCTAGTCCATAATATCCCTATCAAACTCTAATGTCTTTCGGAAAAAGAAGCCAACCTATCCGCATGCACAATTTTCTTCTTATGTCTCACAGATCTTTGAATACAATAGACCACATCATTCAACTTTTTCACTATTAAGAAAGGTCCTTCCCAATTGCTCTGCAATTTAGGGGCTCTACCTTTCATCCTACGAGGATTATAAAACCAAACTTTCTCCCCTTCTTGAAAAAGAGTTTGCCTGGCCTTTCGATCATACCAAGACTTTGCTCGTGAAGACTTTAATCCATACGTTCCCTAACGTTGGAATGGATCTTGTCCAACTTCTCTTTCAAATTCCCAATAAAACCTTCAACTGACTGAGATCCTCCCCTCGGAGGACTTCCTAAAAGCAGATCTAACGGCAACCTAAGATCTCGGGCAAAACACAGCTCGGCGGGAGTTACTCCAGTAGTCTCGTGTTTAGAAGATCTGTAAGCCAATAAAAACATAGGGACCCAGCGATCCCAATCTTTCTGATTTTCAGAAATATACTTCGCCAAATAATTAACAATAGTCTGATGTTGCCGCTCGACTTGTCCATCCGATTGCGGATGTAGAGCAGTTGTTCTCGTTTTCCGAATTCCAAGGAGATTCATCAATTCCGCGAAAAGTTTGGACTCAAAATTCTTCCCCTGATCCGTATGGACTTCTAAAGGGACCCCGTGTCTAGAAATGACTTGATTAACGAAGACTTCTGCCACTGTACTTGCCCTAATATTCCTGAGAGGAAAAACTTCTACCCATTTGGTGAAACAGTCAACAATGACGAGGAGATATCTATTTCCGGAAGTAGTAATAGGAAGAGGGCCAAGTATGTCCATTTGTAATCTTTCGAATGGGGCCCCAACATTATAAATTTGTAATGGAGACTTTCCCTTCCCCAAAGGGCCTTTTTTTGACACACAAACTTTGCAAGTTTTGCACCATTCCTCCACATTTTGTTTACAGGTAGCCCAATAAAACCGCTTTCGGATTTTTTCAAGAGTTTTATTGACTCCAAAGTGTCCTCCAGAAAAAGAATCATGCGCTTCTTCTAGAATCTGGTTAACACGGTTTCGAGGAACAATAAGCTGAAAAATACTTGACTTAAGATTCGGTGCTTCCCATCTCTTATAAAGAACCCCATCCTTTAAATTCAAAGCATCCCAATAAGACCAATATATTCGGGCGGAGACATTTCCAGCGGGTATTTCAAAACGAGACGGACGTATTCCCGTTTCCTTTCCGCGGTAAATAAAAGCAATGCTAACGTCCTCTAATTGCTCCTTGCGCCAATCTTGAAGAGTTTCTCCTATGAGAATAATACGAGCGACTGATTTTCTTGATTCTTCAATCTGCCTTCTCTCCACTTTGACACAATATTCGCAACCAAATGATTCACATTGTCGTCTAGAAAGCCCATCGGCATTCTTGTGAATTAAACCTTTGCGATGAATAATCTCGAACTCATATTGCTGGAGTCTTTCCAGCCAACGCGCCAATTGCCCTTCTAAGTCTTTAAAGGACATCAACCACCTAAGAGAAACATGATCCGTACGGATCAAGAACTTCCGCCCTAGAAGATAATGCCGGAAAAATTTAATAGAATCGACTATCGCCAAGAGTTCTCGACGAGTAACGCAATAATTCCTCTCAGACTTACTAAGTACACGACTGAAATAAGCAATGACTTTTTCTACTCCCTCTTGCTTTTGTGAAAGGACTGCGCCAATTCCAATATTCGAAGCGTCAGTGTCCAAAATAAATTCTCCCTCCCCACTCGGGAAGGATAACATTGGAGAAGAAGATAACATTCGTTTCAACTCTAAAAATGCACTTTGACACTTCTCGTCCCAAGAAAATTTAACCTGATTTTCTGTTAGAGCATATAAAGGTTTGGCTAAAGAAGAAAATCCTTTTACAAATTTCCGATAATATGAGCAAAACCCTAGGAAACTTCGAAGCTGCTTCTTGTTATGTGGAATCGGCCAATCCTTCACAGCAGAGATCTTTTCCGGATCTGTAGTAACACCTCCTGAAGAGACTATATGTCCCAAATATTTTACTTCCTTTGCAAAGAGAATACACTTTTTAGGGTTTACTTTAAGATTAACAGAACGTAACCGTGAGAGCACGTTCTTTAAATTCTCTAGCATTTTATTAAAATTTTTACCGAAAATTATTACATCGTCCAAATAAACCAAACAAATTTTATATAATAATCCTCGCAATACTTTTTCCATTAAACGCTCAAAGGTAGCAGGAGCGTTACACAGCCCAAAAGGCATTACAGTGAATTGCCATAATCCACGTCCAATAGAAAAGGCAGTCTCTCCCTATCCTCAGGACGAATCTTTACCTGCCAATAACCACTTTTAAGATCCAGAGTGCAAAACCAAAAGTTTCCCGAAAGCTGATCGAAAATGTCATCTATTCTAGGCAAGGGAAACGAATCTTTTTTAGTTATTGCATTTACCATTCTATAATCGACGCAAAATCTCAACGTTCCATCTTTTTTTCTTACCAAAACAGCAGGAGAAACCCACGGACTTTGTGACTCTTCTATGACCCCTTGCTTTCTCATTTCCTCAATAATCTTTTCTACTTCCCCTCGCATTCGTAAGGGAATTCGACGAGGAACCTGCTTGATGGGAGAAGAATCTTCTAAATTGATGACATGTTCGACGACTCCACAATTACTAGCAACAATCTCCTCGGAAAATACATCCTGATACTCCTCTAAGAAATCCGTAAAAATTTCTTTCTGAACCTTATTTAAATTTGAGGAATTATTAGTATAGAGTTCTTTCAAGAATGGAGCTCTTTCGGAAGAAACTTGAATTCGAGAACAACTCAAAACCTTTTCTTTATCGGATTCCGAAGAAATAAAAGCAAATTCAAAAACATTTTCTAAATTTATCTTCCTTAAGAAATCTACACTTAATAAACAATCATCATCCATGTCTATTACATACATAGGAATTTCCACGAAATATTTTCCCAAGAGAACTTTTGCCATGACCTTAAATTCGATGGGAACTACCTCTCCAGTGGGATATCTAAGAGAATTGTCCTTAATCTGAATGATGTGCTTGCCCTCTCTAACCATTCTTCTACTAAGAATCGAAACATCCGAACCCGTATCTATCTTGAAACAACACTCGTTACCATCCAACATCCCCTTATAACTAAAATAATTTGAACTTGACTTTATTCGATTAACAGAAAAAGTTTGAGAACAATTAACACTCGGGGTAATGCCCACTTCAGTTGTTCTTCCCCCGCCGAGAGCAACTAAACCGAGTTTTCCTTGTTCTCAGGACACTCAAACCGGAAATGTCCCTCCTTTCCACAATTCCAACACTCCTTTGTTCTATTCCAATCCCTCCGCTCATAACCATAACCTTTCTTTCCTCTTTCTTCGACTTTTTCATCTCCGTCCCCCTTTTCATTACTCTTCACGCCCCTATCCTTCCCCTTCTCAAATCGCTTCTCAAAATCCCTCCTTCTTTCAAAATTTCCTCCCTGTATAATTTTGACGGCCTTTGCCCTCTCTATGGCCAACTTCAGCGAGGTAATCCCTTCTAGCTGAAGAGTCCTTCTAACAAATCCGTCCGAAAGGGAAGAAACAAATTGAGCGCACGCGATCTTGTCTCGAACCGCGTAGGGACACTCAGGATAAGCTAATCGAGAGAGTCTTTCCAATTCGTGACCGAAAGTAGCTAAATCTTCCCCGAATCTTTGCCTTCTGTTCGTAAACTGAGTATAATAATTTTGCGAAAGTTGCCCCTCACCGAAACGTAGTTCTAATTTGGACTTTAGTTCTTCGTAACCTAAATTCTCTAAATTTTCTACCGATTCTAGGACAGAACGCGCTTTTCCTCTTAAGCACGACGCTAAAGCTACGGTTTTGATCGCATCGTCCCATTGATTCGCGCGTGCGATTAAATTAAATTGCGAGAAAAACTCTCGCAACGGAACCACACCGTCAAACGTGTCAGGTTTAAGTTTATATCCGATTTCACTGCGCGCGCCGTTTCCCACACCAACGGCTTCTACTTCCGGACCGCGATTCGCTCTAATATTGGAAGGACTTAGCTGTGTTTCCTGAGAAGGCAACCGGTCTCCCCGTAAAAATTGGAGCTCCTCATCGTGCCGGCGAAGCATTGCGGCGAGTTCCTCATCACGTTGCGCCTGCTCCTCGCGCATTTGCCGCATCTCCTGTAGCACGGCTTGGAGAGCTGCCGTCTCTGAAGCTGCCGACTCCGTCGCAGGCTCCGAAGAGTCCACCAGGCGTCTCTTTCTCGTCGCAACTAGCGTCGTCATGGCACACACACTCACACGCGCGATCCCGGACGAGCCCCCAAAAAGTGTTACGCTCCGTTCGCTATTCGTGTCGCGCGCACTCACGAACGCGTCCGCGTACTTCCGGGATCGCAGCAATAACCACTCTCGTTATACAAAAAGGAACTCGGGTTTATTTAAACTCAGAACGGAATACAAGAAAGTTCTGGGAAACCGGACCGAACGATTCGAGTCACCAGATCAATCTGACAGGCGGTAATTAAATCAATAATTTTATGCGTCCCCGTTGTCAAGAGACGCGCTTCGGCTTGAAACTTCTGCGGAGCGAAGCCAATTTCAGCCCACGAGAACGAACGTCTCGGCACGGGCGAGCGGGCGTAACAATATAAACAATAATGTATGATCATATATAATTAGTCAAAATTATTTTTTCTCGGGACGATAGAGAAAGATAATGAAAAATTACTTAGATGAAAAATTACTTAGAAGATAATTAAATAATAAACGTGGTTTAATAGATGCGATCGGCACGATCAGCAAAACGCTGTTCGGCACTATGGATGCCGACGACGCAAAACACATACAGGAGCAGCTTGAACTGATATAAAATCAGCAACAGACTCTACGGCACACCGCGAAGAATCAATTAAAGGTGATAAATGCCACAATAGGCCACATAGAAGCCTTAGAAAAATCATTATATTATAACGAACAACTACTGACGAATGTCACGATACGAATACAGCAGGAAACAGCCATGTACGCCAAAAGAGAAACAATAGACGAACAGTTATTACTAATAACTACAATTACAGAAGATCTAATAGAAGACATGAAAGACACGATATATTACCTCACATATTCGCGAGAAGTCATACTCACTCGTTTATTACCGATAGAAAAAATAATAACAGAATTAAAAAAGGCGACGTCACAATTGACGCGAGGATCTCATTTCCCATTTAAAGTTAGACTAGAGAATTGGAACGATATACAAAGTTACGTAGAAATTAACGCGTATTACGATAACCCGAACATTTATACGATAATCAAATTTCCCGTGGTAGCATACCCCGTGTATGAAATAATAAGAACACCATTACCTGTCCACAACCACGCAAATATTTTTACATTTTTAAGAACTACTCACAACATATTAGCAATAGATAAAGAGAATCATAATTATATAACGCTAGAGGAACGCGATTTAAACGATTGTAAACGAAACGGAGTAAAACATATATGTAACCGAAACTACCCGGTATACTTTATAAAAACCGACGCACCATGCGAGGTGCAAGTTTATGTAAAAATGCCAGGATATGTAAACACCTGCGAAAAACGTCAAATAATGTCAAACGTAACCTTATGGATAACAGTAATCAAACCACAAACGTGGCTATTCTCAACGCCGAAAAAAACAAAAACTAACGATTCAATGTAATGACCAGGCAGAACAAAAAATAGAAATAGAAAGAACAGGGGAACTAAGTATAAACAAAAAAAATTAATGGAATTAAGTCTAGACACAAGCGACATAAATAAAGAGTTGGATAAATCCCAAGACACCCTCATAAAAAATCCCTATGTCATATATCCCGTAGGATCGACCCTTACATTAATAACTATATTAAGCGTAATAGGAATAAAAGTATCAATAGGGGTATTCAAATAAGTTAAAGTTTAATGGTTTGACAGGTTATGTCGGGTTAAAGTCGAGTAAAAAGTTAATTAATTAACTTTGGGCGCGCTACTCTTTAAGGTTATGCAAAATACATAAGTGACTCATTAACCTATCACATTAATCTTTGGGTTAAAAATTTAAAAATTAACTTTTTACTCGACTTTAACCCGACATAACCTGTCAAACCGTTAAACTCTAACTTATTTGAATACCCCTTATGTAATAAAAAGAAACAAGAAACGAGCAAGCGCCCGACCGCACATACAGGGCGACCCAGCAATGCTATATTAGAAGATAAGAAAAATGTAACAGCAGAAAATAATAAAGAAAAAAACCACTCTAATAAAAATAGGAGTAGGATAAGCAACGAAACCTTATAACGAAAACTACAGACCTTAGTTTCCTTCTCTCAAAGGGGGAAGGATGTTGCGGCCCCAATTAGTATTACGAAATAGATTAAGAAACACTTGTTTAAAGAAAAGATGTTATTGTAAATCAAGACCAAAAAACAATGAAAAATGAAAGCAATGAGTTGCGCGATCGGCCTACATCCGATCGAGCAACTCAGCGAATCCGAAGGACGGACGACCGAACAAAAAGGAACGAGAAGAGAGGACACCCAGGCAATCGGAGTCGGGCAGCGACGAACGGGTCTCGTACGGAATAATTGTAAACCAAAGTTGATTAAAGGGTCTATTTATTTAAAAGTGTCGTGTGTTATAATCCCTATTTCCGCCTTCCCTGTGGACCGAAAGAACCCGGTGCCTCTCCCAAAAAGAGACACAACAGTGCGTTCGGCTCGCGCCACGCGCTTCAGAGCGTGTATCTGCGAGCAATATTCTTAAGCATCTAGTTGCGTCCTTCCTTAAACCGACCCCTGTGGTTAGCCTTTTCTTTGCTTCCCAGATTTTTTTATTCTAATCCCGGGATTGGACGTAACAGTATCTTCTTAGGAGATTTTCCAATAGAAACCTTTTCTGAATAATCAAGTTATTATGCCATGTAATTCCACAAGAATCAATATAACGCACGTAAACATATTAAATTGCTCGGTCGTCAAGTTTTTGCAGAAATGGCGAGAAACAATATAAATGTTCGTAGGCACCTTCCTTCGACGTCCTCTCTGACTGGTGTAGAAATGGTGATACGATTTCTTATACTTAAATAACCGCGTATCTATTACTTATAATGCACTCGTATCGACAACTTCTCTCGCTTCTAGAAAATTCTAATGGCGGAAGGCTCAAGACGTGATTCGCAAAAGATGCTTACACAACGAACGAAAGTACTCGAATGTCCGGATCGCCGGGCTGCACGCTCGCGCCTGCGCTTCCCCACCTTTTCCCTCCATCACGTGATGCACGCGTGGGTCAAGAATCGGTGCGCAGTGTTACCAGGTCACAAGCTCTAGCTAGTGACAAAGCAGGCATGACCCGCCCTCTCGTGTGTGTTCATAGAACCGTTTAGTACCTCTTTTCCGAAATTAGATGGCTGGAGCTCTCTCTCTCACTTACCGATAGTAATGTGCATTTCAAACACCAGTGTCCCTACCTTTTTGTTATACCCTGTGCAAATGTCGGATCATCTGATAGATGGCATTCAATGCGATCCGTTTCTCATATTTAAAATATAACAAACGATGGTATAAGAATGGTATATAAATCAAGTGTACGGTACAACTTAATCAGTTGTATCGAAGCCCATAATATCGGAGCTTATAATAAAGTGGCATACAATTTTGAATTAAATCGATATATTTATGGTTTTATAGTATTTTACATCCCTTCATGATTTTTAATTATATCTGAGCAGATCTGAATATATTCGGTAAATAATTATATCTTGGCAGATCAAATTATATCTGTTCAGATCTGGCCAGATAGAGACAATTTGCAAATTGTCCCGGGAAAAAAGAATTAGAGTTACAGATCTAGCCAGATCTGATGAGCCAGATTTGGTCATATCTCGGTAGATCTAATTCTTTTTTTCCGGGTTGACATAGAAAACTAAAAAAAAAAAAAAACATTTTTATCTTCTTTTCTACCCCTATTTCATATATAATTCTTTAAAATTTAGTTAATTAGACCTAGCTTTATACGCGATCAAAGATCCATATCAAGGGACACGGTGGTGTCTCGCGCCAAGTGCACGCGAAGCAAGACCGCACCGTGACTCTTTTGTAATGTGTGTGCGTGTGTGTGCGTGTTTGTGTGCGTGTGCGTGTGCGTGTGCGTGTGCGTGTGAGTGTGAGTGTGTGTGAGTGTGAGTGTGAGTGTGAGTGTGAGTGTGAGTTGAGTGTGAGTGTGAGTTGAGTGTGAGTGTGAGTGTGAGTGTGAGTGTGAGTGTGAGTGTGAGTGTGAGTGTGAGTGTGAGTGTGAGTGTGAGTGTGAGTGTGAGTGTGAGTGTGAGTGTGAGTGTGAGTGTGAGTGTGAGTGTGAGTGTGAGTGTGAGTGTGAGTGTGAGTGTGAGTGTGAGTGTGAGTGTGAGTGTGAGTGTGGAGTGTGAGTGTGAGTGTGAGTGTGAGTGTGAGTGTGAGTGTGAGTGTGAGTGTGAGTGTGAGTGTGAGTGTGAGTGTGCGTGTGAGTGTGAGTGTGAGTGTGAGTGTGAGTGTGAGTGTGAGTGTGAGTGTGAGTGTGAGTGTGAGTGTGAGTGTGAGTGTGAGTGTGAGTGTGAGTGTGAGTGTGAGTGTGAGTGTGAGTGTGAGTGGGAGTGGGAGTGGGAGTGGGAGTATGTGAGTGAGTGAGTGTGTGTGTGTGTGTGTGTGTGTGTGTGTGTGACACTGCCGTGTCTTTTAAAATTTAATATCGATACTTTCGCATTGAATGAAAAATCCCCTAAAATTCAAAGCTTAAGGTGATCCTAAAACCATGATCCTAGCCGGTTTTTTTCTTAGCACTAATCTGTTAATTGGCTTTATAGAAATGCAAAATTATTGTCTAGAATTAAAGTACGCATCAAAATCTAGGTCATGGTGGTCGAATTTATATCGAAAACAAAAAAAATTAATATTTTTTGTTATACGTGACGATACACCACATATAAATTCGACCACCATGACCTAGATTTTGATGCGTACTTTAATTCTAGACAAGAAATTTGCATTTCTATAAAGCCAATTAAAAGATTAGTGCTAAGAAAAAAACCGAAAAAAACCGGCTAGGATCACGGCTATAGGATCACCTTAACTAGATATAATAGAAAAACTGTTTCTGGGGTCAAATATTCTTTTATCGATAAATTCGAATTATGACAGCTGTGACAAAAAATTTTGTTCGATAGCGTAACTTTGATCAATCGTATCTCGGAAAGTATTAATCGGAGAATGACCAAAAAATTTTCATTTTGTAGGTAATTTTATAATAAAATATTCGATCTGTTCATATTCCGCCGTAAGTGCAACTGTTGGCCTACCAACTTCGAATCAAAACAAAATTGTACCTCTAAGCTCTAACAGAGATGTATGGAGTGAATAATTTATTATTATTAACGTTAGATATGTCTTGAAACGACTATGCAAGAAAAAGATCTCAAGAATATTTTTAAGTTTTTATGATTTTCTTAAGTATTTTTAATTTATCAATTGTTATAAACAATTTCACCCATATTTTGATGGTTGTAAAAAATGTTTTATATTTTGCGAATTCAAATCTCCAGCAAAATTGAAAAAATTTGTAACCGTTTAAATTTACATTTTTTTAGTTAATAAATGTTTAAATAATTATTTTAGAAAAAATCATAAAAAATTAAAAATATTCGTCGAATCGAGGAATCGAGAAATTCCTCTTACATAAATCGTCTCAAGGCATATTTAATGTTAATAATAATAACAATTTATTCACTCCGTAAATCTCTGTCAAAGGTACAATTTTGTCTTGATTCAAAGTTGGCAAGCCAACGGTTGCACTTACGGCGGAATATGAAGAGATCGAATTTAGAGAATAAAATTATCTATAAAATAAATTTTTTTTTATTATCCTTCGATTAATACTTTCCGAGATATGACTGATCAAAGTTACAATATCGAACAAAAAAAATTGTTTTGTCACATAGCTGTCATAATTCGAATTTATCAATAAAAAAAATGTTTAACCTCAAAAATAGCTTTTCTATTATATTTAGTTAAGTCTTGAATTTTTTAGAATTTTTCATTCAATGCTGAAGTACCAATATTGAATTTTACAACTATCCGGAGCACCGATATTGAATTTTACAGCTATTTTTGCGAATTCGCAGAGTCACTTTCCGATCGCGCGACTTCGGGCGCCACTCACGCCTAAGCTATTGATTTTAGAGAAATGCCTTTGCGTATTTTTTTATAGGAAATATAATTTTCTACAAAATTGTTTATGTGTAATTTTGCTGTATCTCGAACGGTTTTCGCAGCGTTTCGAGTAGATCAGAAGGGGTCAATTTTTTATGGTTTTTATTTTTTTTTTTTTTGCAAAAACGAGCGGGGTTGACGAACCACAAAATTGATATGTTTATATCAGTGTCATTTACTATCGAATGGCACATAAATTAAGCTTCCAAATTCAAATTCGATTTAAGTCTCAAATAATCCGTAACTTGACTGGCCTACAATCAGCATCAAGGAATGTGAGGAATGTGAATGTGGTTACACTGATTGCACTGACCAAAGCGGTATGAACGCGTTTTGAGGGACAAACTGGCTTTGCGAATGTGAGTGCAAACGCGTGTCCGACTGGAATCAATTTCTTGCTGAGATCTCGCCGAAAAAATTCACATTTTTGACATGTGAGATTTCGAGATCTCAGTATTGACTGCAATCTTAGCCAGATTGATCACAATCGAAAGCTCGTACCAATGTTATGTTAGAAAACTGTCGTCAGATTTTTGATCGCAGTTTTCTTTTTTCAGATATTTGATTCGGAAAATCGATCGGCCTGAAAACTCCGGATAAACATGTACTTGGCGTCGCGACGCTACCGCGTCGCTTGATAATATAAGTGTTATCTTGCTTCAAATGCAGACATAATATTCCAGACTGCTACAGGATTTACGCTAATCCATAGTGAGAAACACAATAATAATTTCTATTGTAAGTCCAACATTAAAATATAAATTTAAAAAAAATATATATATATACCTGTAGAATCAATGTTGATAATCTTGCAAGAATTGGGAACAATAGCAAGTCGTTTTATTTCATGCTGACCAGGAATCAATCGAGTGTATATATCAAATAACTCCTGATGTAATTCAAGTTTCAATTCAAAAGCCTTTGCTACAGCCTCATAAGTTACATCATCATGAGTAGGTCCAACACCACCAGATGTAAATACAGCGGAATACTGCTTTGATGCATTGCTTATTTCTTTAGCAATATCGTCCACCTAATAAAGATTTAAATTTTAAAAACAATTTATGCATTTACGTAAAAGTGTGCATTTTAGACATTTTGGGGAGCACGCAGGGACCATTAAATTTATTTTTTTTTTACTCAGTATCTCTTGCAGAATCTGAGAAAAAAGGTAAAAAAAATCGTAGTGTCCAGGAAAAGTTTTTATACCGCCCTTGTGAAAAAGTACACTCAACTTTGATGGTTAACACCCAAATTTGAGTGTTAACTCTCAAATTTGGGCGTAAGTTCAGTGTTTGTCATCAAAGTTAAGTGTCAACACTTAAATTTAGGTGTAGATTGAGTGTTGACCAGGTTTAGGTAAGTTGTGAGTTTAATCCTCAATGATGAGTGTATATTGGGAGTTTATTCTCAATGATAAGTGTAGGTTGAGGATTAAGCCTCAATGTTTAGTGTAGGTTGGAGATTGATCCTTATCGTTGGATGTTGGTTTGGTGTTAACAGGGTGTTAACCTTTAATGTTCTATATCGATTTAATCAGTGTCGCCATGATCCCTTTATCGTTGGGTGTCGTTATTTAAGGGACCACCGCTCGATCTCTCCTGGTTCGCCCGCCGACTCGAGCAGACGTCTCGCAATTAGAATTCTGTGGAGAAAGTTCTCGCGTATTATCGAGCACTCGGATTCCGAGCGAATGGATCATTCCCGGCGCCTGTGACGACGCTTCGGATTACACCCGGGAATCAGCGGGACCGGTGAGATTGCCCTCCACAGTAATTGGTGTGTAAACAGCGACGGTAAAGCCGCGGGTGCCGCGTTTCGTCTCGCCCCGACCAGCCGTCCTCAGATATCGCGTACGCGTAGCGGTTTTCGGGTTGGCATTGGCCGGTGCAAATCGTCGGACGCGACGTACGCCGGATGCGGCGAAACCCTTATAAAAAAGTACACTCAACTTTGATGGTTAACACCCAAATTTGAGTGTTAACACTAAGCTTACGCTTAAATTTAAGAGTTAACACTCAAATTTGGGCGTAAGTTTAGTGTTTGTCATCAAAGTTAAGTGTCAACACTTAAATTTAGGTGTAGATTGAGTGTTGACCATTAAGGTAAGTTGTGGGTTTAATCCTCAATGATGAGTTTATATTGATGAGAGTTTATTCTTAACTTTTGTTTAAAAAATTCTTTTATTTGCCTAATACTTTTTGAGATATTCAAGGAAACTTGGTAACTTCTTCAATATTTAGCTTATGATATCTTGATAATTGTTTGCCAGAGGAAAAAATGGTACAGAGGACTTTTTAACTTAATTTTATTAAGTTAAAAAGTCCTCTGTACCATTTACCCCCCTTTCGAACCTTTCAACTTTTATCTGAAACACTTTTCCAATAAACCAATACTTTCTGAGATAATTGGTGGAAATAATTGGCACACGAAATAAAACCATTAAAACCTTATTATATATATATATATATATATATATATATATATATATATATATATATACGAATGTTCTGTCGGCATGTGTGCATATGTCTAAATCGCTTTCCTTTAGTGTTAAGTAATTTCTGTTCTCTTTATTTATGGCTAATAGGGTGTGTGAGATTTTAGGAATTATAAATATGTTTTTTGCCTGGTCAGGACGAAGTCAGGGGAAACCCTGATGGAGGTCCGTAGCGATTCTGACGTGCAAATCGATCGTCGGAACTGGGTATAGGGGCGAAAGACTAATCGAATCATCTAGTAGCTAGTTCCCTCCGAAGTTTCCCTCAGGATAGCTGGCACTCGGCCGTTCCGCACGGAACGCGCGCGAGTCTCATCTGGTAAAGCGAATGATTAGAGGCCTTGGGGCCGAAACGACCTCAACCTATTCTTAAACTTTAAATGGGTAAGGATCTTGATCAAATTTTTGACATACATATATACATATACATATATATGTTACAGTTAAAACCCGAAATCCGTCAAAACCCGAATTTACTGGTAAATTCTAGTTTTAACTAAGTCCTTTCGGTAATTCGCGTTCTAACTGAAAGAATTTAGTTAAAACTAGAATTGACCGAATGCTTTAGTACATTCGCGTTTTAACTGAAATAATTCAGTTAAAACTAGAATTAACTGACCGTTTTAGTAAATTTGCGTTTTAACTAAAATAATTTAGTTAAAACTAGAATTGACTGATTGCTCTTAGTGAATTCGCGTTCTAACATGTCGCCGGCGCGCTTGTCAATTGTTTACGTGCAGTCGTGCAAGTCAGATGTGTTCGGATGTTCTTTCTGCGCAGACATTGGCGATGAGTGACAAAATGGAATGTGAGAATTTGTCCAGAAAAAGCTGGAAATTGCGTTTCCTCGAGGAATTGCTAACTTTAGAAAGGAAAGAAAGTCACTATAATGTGATAAAAAGAGATGAATACGATAAGTTATTAGCGGAGACTGAAGAAGCTAAAGCTGCAATAAAGAAAACGCCTTTGCAATACCGAAGAGTTAAAAGATTTAATGTTTTTGAAATCGGTGGAACGAAAAAGTTAATTTCAAGAGGCGAACCAGTCAAGTATTATTTGCCAGCAGAAGAAATATACGACGTCATAGAAAGTGCGCATATAGCTGTAGGACATGGAGGTCGAGACAGAATGAAGAAGAAAACATCGAGAAAATACGCCAATATAACTAATGAAATGATAAATATTTTTTTATCAATATGCGAAACTTGTCAACAAAAAAGAAGCAAGCGCAAGAAAGGTTTGGTTTCTAAGCCGATCCTTCATTCAGAAGTGAATAGCCGTTGTCAAGTAGATTTAATCGACATGCAATCTCAGGTTGATGAGCAATTTAAATTTATTATGGTTTACCAAGACCATTTAACGAAATTTATCTTACTGCGAGCGCTCCAGAGCAAAAGAGCTGAAGAAGTTGCTTTGCAATTTACTAATATTTTTTTGACATTTGGAGCTCCCTGTATTTTACACTCTGATAATGGTAGAGAATTTGTCAATTCTGTCATAGAAAAGTTATTTACATATTGGCCGGAGTTAAAAATTGTTCACGGAAAGCCAAGACATAGCCAAAGTCAGGGTTCAGTTGAAAGAGCCAACCAAGACATAGAAAACATGTTGGCTTCATGGCTGAAAGACAACAATACCACCAAATAGTCGAATGGTCTTAAATTTGTACAATTTATGAAAAATAGAGCACTTTATTTTGGAATCAAACAATCACCTTATAAAGCAATGTTTGGAATTGAACCAAGAGTTGGACTGACGACATCATCATTGCCATCTGATATGATTACAAATATCCATGATGAAGATGACCTTCAGAACATAATCAAGCAGATGAATACAGAGCACGAAAAAACTGAAATAGTTGAAGAAGTACAAGAAGATGAAACGGAGGCGATGCTAACTACAATATCGTCAAACATCTCCTTAGCCAGGAAGGAAGCCAAAGAAAATTTGGAGAAACAGGCCCAAAGAATGAAATTGATTTCCGATGCAATTCATCTTCCGGTTGATATAGGAGGTAATATCATTATACCCATTCCAGATTTCGACAGAAGAAAGGCAGACTTACGAAATCTCATAGGTATCGTTCTTGAAAGAAATGAAGATGGATTATACAAAATTGGCATAAAGGACGGAATTCTAAATAAATTATATTGCAGGTAAGTTTGGTGAATTTCCAAGCCGATTAATAATTCAGAAAATATGTTACATTAATATTTTTTTCAGATCTGAATTTGATATATTGAATATTGAAATCTCCTCAAATATTCTTGACTCAAGAACAAGTGCCGAAACAGGAAATTTCCTTGAGAACTGCAGCTAAAAAAGGCGCCGTTGGTACAGGACAAGGCTTTGTCCGCTGTGCTTGCACAAAAAATTGTACTTCAAAGCGTTGCTTTTGTATGAAAAAGAGCAATCTTTGCAACTCTAAATGCCATAACAGTATGCCTTATAAGAATAAGTAGTTTTTGAGTTATATAAAACTATTTTTTAATTTCTAATTTCATCCAGTTATTCGTAGCATTTAGTTTTAAAGGTGAAAGATACAGTATTATATAAAAAAATATTATTATTAGATATTATTACTTATTAAGTTTATTACTTATAATATTATTACTTATATAATTACTTAAATTAAAATTTTAACTTCACTAACAATTTATTTTATAAAAATATTGTTTGAAATGTTTCTCTTCTCTCCTATATAATCAACATAATAAAAATGTTTGTTACGGAATAAGTTACAAAACCAATATAACCTGACCGCAATGATAATAAACATCATCAATCAGCATTATTTCAATATAATTATAATGCAAGAATCTTAATTTTGAAGTGAAACTTCTTTAGGCACGGTAGTAAGTTCGATTCGCGACACGAAAAGGTGTAACGGAAGTGAAACTTCTTTGGTACGGTAGTAAGTTCGATTGTGCGACACGAAAAGAAAATTGACCATAGCGTACGCGTGGCGACGGTTCTTCTTCTGGCACGAAAATTATGCGACACAAAGTGTAACGAAATCGACCAATAGGCGTACGAAATGAAACTTCTTTGGTACGGTAGTAAGTTCGATTATGCGACACGTAAAAACGTCACGAAATAGTGTCACGAAAATTCGACCAACAGGCGTACAAAGTAAAACTCCTTTTGGATCGGTAAGTAAATTCGATTTTGCGACTCGAAAACGCGTCACGAAAATTCGATCAAGCGTACGGCACTGGCGAGACGGATATAGTAAGAACTGCGTGTAACACTATATTTTCGAGTTGCGGGCGGCTTGGAGTGACTATAATTCCGTTGCATTGTTTTTGTATTAATTTCAGAAAAGTTATGGCAAAGCCTTGCCTTCAGAAGTTTCACTTCTAACGCGCGTGGCGACCACGCGTTCATTTTTTTTTATTTAGTGAATATTATACATGTGTTACGTCCAAACACCGAAATCGCTATGTAGGTTAGTGACGCGCTTTAAACACTTAAATACTTTTAAAGCGCGTCACTCACACACACACACACACACACACACACACACACGTGCGCGGGGGGGAGTGCATGGGGGCCTTCGGCTCCTCCTCCCGCACCCACCTCCGCCGGTAGGCAGCGTAGACCTCGCTTTAGGAATTTCGCGTTTTGACTGTAAGAGAAACACGTTAGACCGCGAATTTACTAAAGCAGTCGGTTAATTCTAGTTTTAACTAAATTTTTTCAGTTAGAACGCGAATATACTAAAGCACTCGGTCAATTCTAGTTTTGACTAAATTATTTCAGTTAGAACGCGAATTGCCGAGCTAGCTTACTAGTTAAAACTAGAATTTACCAGTAAATTCGGGTTTTGACGGATTTCGGGTTTTAACTGTAACATATATATTTTTTAATTGTAACTATAACTTTTTTATATTCCAAAATGTGCAAATATCTTAAACACGTAACAAAACAATTAATTTCATGCTTTATGTATAAAACGAATCTCTCGAGTAAGTACCGCAAAAATTTTCTCGTTAAGATGGCGCGTTTGTGATGGCTAAATAAGCGATATCTTTGGCTGTTATAAGTGAAGTAAATTGTATACGTGAAGCAATTTCGCGTATCATTTGTATGTTTTTTCGATAATAATCTTTTATCTCGGTCCATATCAGACTCCGGATGACAGGGAAATATGACATATGTAGATATAAATGGCATATGTATAAACGTTTTACAGCATCCGGTCCGCTCTTGAGAATAGCGATAAACGTTCGCATCTTATTGTCACTTTCTGCATCCTGGATAGTTTAGCTTCTGGTTAAACTGCAGTAACATGTTTCCTTTATACTCCTATTATCATTTTTATACTGGCTCTTGTAGCAGTGAAAATTAATTACTCAGATTTCTCTGCGTTTATGTTTATGTGATTTTAAAAATATCGAAAAATCTAATAACATTTAAAAAATAATGGTACAAGCATTTGAAGAAGAAATTACTACTAATTTATTTGTAAACTCCATCCCTCATTAAAACTGTGAAAAAAATTCGGGTAAAAACGTATACATGTGTTACAATTTTCACTACGCGTGGACTTCTTCTACTGAAGTCGGACACAAATGTCCTTTTTACTACTGCGAAATTTCCGTAGAAAAAGACAAATATATATAAACATATTGCATAGTGTGTGGTGATGTTCTCTTTTGCGGGTATGCATTATCGGCGGAAGCAAATTGAGAACATTTAAATATGGGGTTTATTCTCTTTGGGTGTTACTTTCATTTGAAGGTTCATATTTTTAGAGTTTATACCATCATTTTGATGAATTAACCATTAATTGAAGGTTAACCTTCAAATGATGGTTAACCTTCAATTGGCGGTCCGAAATCACACCCAACTTTAAGGGTTTTTCTATGGTGTTTTTTTAACGGTTAATACGAAAGTTGAGTGTATTTTTCCATAAGGGAAAACTTGGTGTTGGCGGTCGGTGGGGGCATGAGGAGCCTCGCGACGACATATCCGTGCGCTGCTAGGATCGGCCTCCTGGGGATCGCAACCGCGGGGTCGCGAGATCGTAGATATCGCGGCATCCGGTCGTAGATAGAGTTTCGCGTATTTGAATTTTTCGCGTGGTAACGAGCGTCAGCAACCTGCTCTCGGGGTTCGCGTCGGCGTTCCTTTATCGTGCGTCGCCGGAGAGTGGTCCTGCGGGGTACCTGCCTACACGCTGCGTAGAAACCAGCGCTGCGTCGTCATTCGCGATTTGTGCGAAACGATTATTGGTCATCGCGTCAATATAGAATTGTTGTCTTCGTCTTTGTGTTATTTGTGATAAGGGTGTCGCGAGGGATTTCGAATTTCGATATCGCGTCGACGTTACCTGCGAACATCGCGAGCGACCGACCGACGTTCTTAGTGCGTCGCATTTCTTGCGAGCGAGCTCAGGCGCACCCAGCAGGGCGCTGCCCCATAAAGTCTGTTGAGAATACTCGTCGATTCCCTTCTCGCGATACAAATTAGTTACTTTGCGTTATTAGTGATCAGTTAGATTTAACCCACTCGGCATGTTATGTTGCTGAAATAACGAAATATTCGGAAATAGTACAGAAATATTTCGTTAACATTTCATTTGTAACTATGCATCTAAAATATTTCAGAAATGTACCTACATCATGTTTTTTATGATATTGCATTAACAATATTTCTGAAATCTTTCAGAAAGTTGTTTACAATATTTGTAAGTGTCTGTAATATTGCAAAAAAATGTAGCAGATGCAATATTTCAGAAATATTTCTGAAACATTATAAAAGTAATATTACGTTTGCATTGCACAAATAATATTTTTGTAACATATCAAACGCAACATTGCATTTAAAATATTTCTGAAAAATTTCTGAAGGATTGCGTAGGTAATAAAAAATTGAATTGCAGACAGTGAATTTCTACAATATTGCAGAAGAAATATTGCAGATGTAATGGTTTAGAAACATTTCTGATACATGATAAAACTATTATTTACATTTAAATTGCACGCGTTATATTTTTGAATGTTTCACATACAACATTGCATTTGTAATATTTCCGAAAAGTTGCTGACAGACTTTAGAACTTATAAAAAATTAAATTTATTATTATATAATTATTACATTTTATTGCATTTTTTCTCTTTTATAATATTAAGAATTTTCTGATATTCCAAATTTTGTCATATGGCATTTTTAATATAAAATATAAAATACTTAATAATATTTAATATAAATTAATATTCGACGTTGACTGGCAAAAAAAATTTATTCGTATATCTGTATTGTTAATATTGTTATGCGATAGCTTTATGGTCACCAAAATAAGCAAGTATAAGAAAGAAAGGAGCGTTAAAGTCAGAGAATCACCACTATCCTGTTCGATCATCGATGTCAAGCAACAAGGCGCCGGTATACTACTTGGATGGGTGACCGGCTGAGAGAGCGGATTTCTTTGGACAAATGCGCGGCGGCTATACGCACATGGCTTAATATATTTTTTTTGTTCCGGTAACAAAATATTTCATTTTTCACATATCAACAAATAGTTTTTACGTCAGTAACAAAATTTTGTTTGCTAATACAAAACATTTTTCTCAGTGTAAAATGTATTTGAAATATCTCTTAAGTGTTTCTACAATATTTCGTAGATATATTTCAGAAATATTTCAGTAATATTACCGAAATCTTTCAGCAAAGTTGCATTTGAAATAATTGTGCCGATTGAAACATTGCAGAAATGTTGCAGAAACGGTCGTGAAATATTTCTGAAATATTGATGAAAGGTGTAATATTTTAAATGGAATTTTGCAGAAATGTTTCTGAAATATTACATGCCGAGTGGGAAGTTATTTCCGTGATACATCTGTTTATCACATACAATACACACAACCACTCTTTCATAGCATTATATTGCCGTCATTTCAGCTCCGCGGACATTGCCTAAATTCAAGTTTTCTTTACCGCGTATTACTCACTTGTAATTTTGTTTTGATTTCATCCGACCTGTTTATTTTTCCGTTTGATCTATCATTCAACGACAATTTAATATTTTTTTCCGTTAATTATTCTCTGCTTGTCCAAATA
Source organism: Temnothorax longispinosus (assembly GCF_030848805.1). Classification (NCBI taxonomy): domain Eukaryota; kingdom Metazoa; phylum Arthropoda; class Insecta; order Hymenoptera; family Formicidae; genus Temnothorax; species Temnothorax longispinosus. Next base: position 11,550,189 of record NC_092366.1, on the reverse strand, counting down.
ACCAAACTTGTTATTTCTTCATTATTCAAAAATTACTACTCTGATTATTTACTTTTATTTTAATAAACAAAACCTATTGTTCATTGAATATCTAGTGATTTATATGGAATTATTTTATGTTCGTTCGACGAAACCGCGCCGCCCTGCCTCTACCCTGCTTCTCTACCGTTAGGTCGAGCTGGCTGGCCCCTCGCGCGACAAGCTTGGTTCTCGCGATTTCGCGCTAAAGTCATCGAGAATTTAGTGGACGCGAGGGCATCGCGTCTAGCGCCCAACAAATTTAATTGAGAGCTGCCTGACTCGCGCGAGGAATTATTCCGAGAGACCTATCACCCGACTCTCCTAGCGTTCCTTTGCTCCGGCCGAAAAAGCCGTGACAATATATATATATCTCTCTCTCTCTCTCTCTCTCTATATATATATATATATATTTTATATAGAGTTTTTATACCGTCATTTTTAAGGATTAACCATTAATTGAAGATTAACCACTAATTAAAGGTTAACTATCACTTGAAGGTTAACCATCATCCAAAGAAAAACCCTTAAAGTTGGGTGTGATTTCGGACCGCCAATTGCTCTTTATATTTTTATTAAAATCGTGGCTTTACTTGGTACTAAATAAAACTTTGTGATAAAGGCTATTATTGTATTATCTATAAAATGAAATACTATGGATCGGAATAATAGCCTACAAATAAATGTTTCTCGTATTTCTGTACAGTCCACACAGCAAAATATATCACATGTTGCAGAAACGGCCGTTGGTATACTGGAGAGTTTGCTGGGCGATAATCACGCTGCTATTACTCGCAGTAATCCTTATTTATACTATTATCAATTTAAAACCATTGACTTATGGCGACACATTCTATCCGTTTAACGCATACGGAATATTAGGATATCAGTTTAGCATCAGTAGAGGACAGACATGTTTTGTTTACCTGTCTCCTGCTCTAGTTCTCAATCTTTCTCTTCGTAACTGTCTACATATTATCTCGAATAATTTTCAAATCGACGTGGACGGTAGAAAAACTTGCAAGAGTTGTGGCACTGTCGTGGTCAAGCATATTATCTGTGATAATTCGAACGGGCGATTCACAGACTGTGGAGGTTCGGCAAGTGCATCCCCAAGCTTAGATGCAAATTCCGCCCTCTTAAACACCATCAAGGAGTTGATGCATGCGGAATTTGCAAAATTTCGGAAGAAGATGACAGAATTATATCGGTCTGATGTAAAGAAGATTATGGATGACATTTAAAAGTTGTCAGGTAGAATCGATAGTCTTGAAAACAGTTTTGCAAATACTCAACCGTCAGTCTCTCCTCTGCTTCTCGAAAAGGATATTATTGAGGAATTGGAGGACAGAGAAAGAAGATCCGCAAATTTAATATTTTTCAATTTGGAAGAGCCCGATGGTGGTAACGGGGTCGACGCTGATCTCGCTAAGGATACCATCCGTAAAATTTAACCTGATAGGACTCTTAGCATTAGAACGACGAGACTAGGTAAAAAACGTCAGGGTCACACTGGGCCATTGCAAGTCACATTATCAAACAAACAGGATGTCGTGGAAATTCTAAGAAACAAATCAGCATACTCTGGTCCGGTAAAAATTTCTCAGGACCACACGTTAAAACAAAGGAGACATCTAAAGGATTTGCAGTCTCAACTCAAAGTGCTAAAAGATGCGAGCAAAACAAATAAACAATAATAAAATTAGACTCGGGAAAATGTCAACGATTTAAACGGCGAATGCGAGTCAGGCGCGGGACGTGGTGCGCAATAAAACTTAAGACGTGTATTCAAATGTAACGAATGTTTCGGCTCTTCCTTTGAGCCATCTTCAGCATTTATTAAGAAAAAAGATTCTATTCCAGCAGAGCTCGAGGCAGAAAGCTCCTTTTTTGAGGAGATGTCGTGACAAGCGAGCTGGTACGCACAATTATAGTGGACATTTCCACTGTGAAAAAGAAAGAAAAATATATGTAATCGATCGTTAAAGGAAACAGTAAAAGAAAGGAGAGAGCTCACCTCAAGATTTGCAGCAGTCAAATAAGTACAAGAATTAAAAAGTCGTAGTAGTCAGGGGTAAATTCGAAAAGTCGCACATTTTAGAAATTAAAGGCGAGAAATTGCAGTCACACGCGTCGCACATCCCGGGAAAAAATATTCATATCTGACAGTATATATTTATATATAAACATGTAAAACTTATATATGTTCATATATGTTCATATATAAATAAGATATGAACAGATATAAGTTTTACATGCCCATATTATAGAGCATATATAATCATATATGGTTATCTATTGCCATATATGATCAGATCGTATATTATACATGACACAAGATCTGATCATATAAGTTCATATATGGTCAGACATATTATTATGTGTAGCAGATATGACACTATACATAATCGTATCTGGCCTTACATGATCGTATATAAAGAATGTTTGGCCATGTATTATCAGATATAATTATATATGGTCATACATAACTATATCGGCACTGTACATGATCATATATGACAAGACGCGATGTATATATATAGACGCGATGTATATATAAGACCAGACTGAGATCCCGGGAAAAAATATTCATATCTGACAGTATATGAACATATATAAATGAGATATGAACAGATATAAGTTTTACATGCCCATGTATAAAGCATATATAATCATATATGGTGATCAGGATCATATATGGCGATAGATAACCATATATGATTATATATGCTCTATACATGGGCATGTAAAACTTATATCTGTTCATATCTCATTTATATATGTTGTCACGTTCTGTCAAAAGTTAGTTCGTCCGTTTTTGGGTCAAAACATTTAAGTAATTTACCCGGGATTTGGACCAGGTTGTGCAATTAGTCCAGTCCGAAGAGATAACGAATTTTATATATCTTATATCGAGGGTCAGATTTGTTTATAAAATTAAAATTTGGAAAATCTATTTTAAAATCCAAAAAAATTAATTTGTATGGAGTGCAAACTTTATTATTTTGAATTTCAGTTTCTAATTTCTTTAGTTTGAGAAATAATGGAAAAGGATCTTGATTAAATTGAATGGCTTGTTTAATTTGAAATTTAATCCTTTTTACTTGGGACCTTTTGCCCCCTTTTCTGGGCATGAATATAGATTAAAGGAAATCCTATTGCCACTCTTTGGCATCAACAGTTAAGGAGAGGAGAACTCCCGTTGCCACACTGTTTGGCAGCGACAAGAATCAGGAAATTTCTGTTGCCACGCTACTTGGCAGCGACAGTTAAGGGTTGTGGAATTAAAGGTTTTTAGTGTAAATTAGTTTAAGAAATAGAATTTAAATCACCTTTATTCAAGGAGACTTTCCTTACAATCTTGATTTTAAGATTCAAATTGCAGTTAAGATCTGTCTTAGGTCAGAATTTTTAAAGACTATAAGCAATGACAACTACTAATTCCCAACAACAACTAACTGTACGATTATTTTTCGCTCTTATTTATACTCAAGTGGCAAGAACCCCCCCGCGCGAGCTTCTCACCACTTCTTTTGTCTTTATGTTTGAAGGAGGAGGAAGGTCTTATCACTAGGTGTAATTTTATCCCTTGTGAACCGCGGCCTGAGAACCGTCTCCCCATCAGAAATCGGATAATTAATCAATATCGATTCTTCGCTCTTAACATTCTTGGCTATTTTTAGATTGAATTTTGCTCGCACGTAACACCTTCCCCCTTAAGTCATACGTGGTACGTTTGTTACCTCGTATGAATTGTTAAAAGAAAAATTGAATCAAAAAATAAAAGAAAAATTGAATAAAAGAAAAATTGAATCGAAAATTACGTTATTTATTTTAGATAATAATAAATCATGTTTAATAATTTTTTTTTTTTAATTAGTGTGTAATATGTATTATAAATGTGTTAGCGTAAATATATATAATAAATGCATAAAATAGCTTAAAATAATACGTATAATAATAAAAATTTTTTTTAATTAGTGTGTAATATGTATTATAAATGTGTTAGCGTAAATATATATATAATAAATGCATAAAATAGATTAAAATAATACGTATAATAATAATATGTAATAGAGTAATATAAGCTAGAGCTAAAATATGTAAGCTAAAACTATAATAATGCATATAATAATAATAATAATAATGTATAATAGTGTACATAATATTTTTTTTTTTTTTTTTATATAATTGTTATATATAATTGTTAGTGATATATATTTTGTTTAACTAAATTCACTTTTTCCTTTTTTTTTATATCTATTCATTTTGACTTCTTATCTAATGAAAACTGAAACCTTACTCTAATGGTGCCTAGAGTTTATCTTTCTTCATTATAATCGCGGATATAAGTTTTGAGTTTCATTGTGGATAACTTTTTTTTTCTTTTATTTCAATCTCAGTAGCAGAGCAAATAATATTACTTGTATGTTGTTGTGAATGTAATGTATTTGTTTCTGAGTTTTCATTTTCTGTTATTACTTGTGTTAATGTTGCTTGAGTTTTTATTGTTTCTGATGACTCTTGTTCTGAGGATGTCTGATCTTTTCCTTTCCGTGTTGTTCCTCTTGCTAAATGTAACAGCAAATTCGTCACTGAGTCCCATAGCGCTCCAATTAAATATATTGACCATCCATAAATAGTATGAAGTGCATAGCCATGTATGATGGTATCCACTATTAATTTAGTTGTTCTTATGCAGAAGTATAATCCAATTACTCCTGCACTTGCATTGCCGATGGATAGAAACGTTCCCCAAATTTTCTTCCAGGTGTTTTCCGTTATTTTTTTCCAATGAATTTTCATCCAGAAGGTGAAAGAGTGATATTCCTTGTGTTAATACTGGTTCTCCTTTTACACCGCGCGCCATTGTGTTTAAAATTCCATTCCTTTCCGCTGGGAACATTATTTGATCCCTTAAATTTTCAAGTTCGCTATTAGTATAAATGCCGCTTGCTGCCAATGGTCCAGGATCATTATATTGCCACGTAGGTTTACTGTTCGGTTTTATTATTGCTGGTGATTTGCTGTATTCCAAAATTGGTGTTATTCGATACCATCCGTCATTTAAAAGATACATTATTGGAATTATTCGGCTGCATGTAGTCTGTGTTCCTGTTTTAAACAAGATGTGAGTCCTTGGCGCTAAGAAATATGTTTCATTTCCTTTAAATACCGGTAATTGTTGATAACATTCCTGCGTTTGTCGATACTTAACGTCCACCGGAGTGCATTTAATTATATGTACGACTTCTCCTGAGATCACTGCCATATATCCGGGTCCTTTCATAATTTGATACGCAAAATCATCTGGAGCATGGATCGCTAGGCTCAGTGCATTCTTCATTACTTGTCGTTCCAAGTTGCAGCGTTGTGTTAATACATCTGTGTATAAACGGTTCATTTGTGTGCGTATGTGTTTTTCTACATAAATGAATTTCGAGTTTACATAAGCAAAAATATCTAAATTTTCTACTGATATATGGCGCTTATGCGCAAAAGATTCTCCTTTTTTAATTTCTAAAATTACAAGTTTTGGATGTTCTGTTTTAATTAACGTATATCCACAAAGAAGCTCTTCCCCCATTTGTGTTAACGCAAAAGTTACGTCTTTAGTTGACAAGGAATAAATTATTTGCAAATTTTTATCTACATTACTAACCATCTTATTTGCTTTTCCTTCATATAATACATCATAATGGTTGAATTTACAGTAATCATTGGGTATTGTTTCCCAGAAAGTATACTTTCCTTCAATATCTATACAATTTCCATCTGAATATTGACAGGTTGTTCCTGTTTTTAAATGTATCTGATTTGTTTCTATATTAGTTACTGCTTGATGAGAATTTAGACTAATGGTTATTATTCCTTGCACAACTACATTTTGCCATGTTCCATAAGGATCTGAATATTGCGTTCCAAAACATTGTCCGTCTGTTGTTACTGATCCTGCAAAAGTGATTGGTCGCGACGTTGTGTGATTTACTTTTAACCCATTGATTACATTGTTAACGTTTATAATAAGTGTTCCGGTTTTATGCATATTTTTACATTGATCTACCGTCGTATCGATAATATATTCCGCTTGTGCATTAGTTACTGTCGCAATATGTGAGTGCATTCCACAGTAATAAATTGTTCTCGAAATCGAAATTTTACATTGAATTACATGGATTGTGTCAAATTTCGCAAGTTGTAATAGTTGAATATTAGTTTCTTCTACATGTGGTTCCATTAACGGGATGTTACATTCTTCTATTTCCAATAACGAGATAGTCGTCACATTGAAGTTCGATGTTCCGCAATCGTATCCAATGATTCCGTATATATTTTGAATGTTGAGAAATAGGGTGACTATTGAGATTATCATCTTCATCAGGATCATCTTCATCTGTATTAATTACAATTAAGAAAAAGGTTTATTAATATATTATTCTATAAGATTAAAAATGTTGCGGGGTACACCTTTAATCTTATTTATATTTCACTTTTCTGATTTTATTTGAATGAACAATTCTTGACTTTCCTTTAAAAAGGAGTTTAATATTTCCGTTAGGTAAAATATCTGTTATTATATGTGGACCAGAATATTGGTCTCCTAATTTACCTTTCTTTGGTTCATTTAAAAGAAAAACTTGATCATTTATTTGAAAGGTTTGTGGATTAATCTTTTTATCATAATAATATTTTGATTTTAATTTTGATGCAATTAAGCATTCTCGAGCCAATTCTTGTAGATCGTGAATATTTGTCATTAATTGATATAAATAATCGTCATATGTCTTTTCTTTTCCAATGTCATTAACAATTTCACTGGATGGTTGTCTGGCTGTTTTTCCAAATACCAACTCATATGGAGTATATCCAGTAGATTCATGAGTGCTTGTATTATATGAAAAGGTAGCATATTCTAGTAAATCATCCCATTCTGTAAATTTATTCACATATTGTTTTAAATATTCAACTAATATTAAATGTGACCTTTCTAAAGCTCCATTTGCTTGTGGATAAAAGGCAGTTGTTCTATATTGTTTAATTTTGAATTGTTTAGTAAATCTTTTCATTAAATTACTCATAAAATTTGTGCCTTGATCAGTCAAAATTATTTTAGGTGCTCCGAAAATGCAAATAAAATATTTCAATAACGCATCAGCTACTTGAACGGCAGTTATTGATTTTAGAGGGATAGCTAGAGAAAATTTTGTGAGATGATCTTGGATTGTTAGGATATAAGAATTTCTCTTCGTGGTTTCAGGTAATGGTCCGACTATATCCATTGATATTTTTTCGAATGACGAAAATGGTGTGTCAGTGATTAACATGGGTTGTTTAGTTTTAACTCTAACTAATTTTTTAATTTGACATTGCAAACATTGACTAATATAATTTTGAATGTCAGCTTTAATGTTTCCCCAATAAAAATTTTGCCTGATTCGATTATAAGTTTTGGTTATTCCTTTATGTCCCCCGATTTTTGATGAATGAGCTTCTTCAATAATATCTTTTCTTTTTTGAATTTCCGGTATTATTACTAACCCATGGCATATTATTAATTTGATTGAAATTCCAAGCAATGTTTTTCGAATTTGATTTAAAATTTCTTCCCATTGAATATTATCTATTTCTTTTGTTTTTGCAACATTTATTATTTTAATTGAGTTTTCTTTTACTACTTCTCGTAATTTAAATGTAAGTTCAATTAATGTTTCTCTTCTCATCTTTTCTTTAACATCTTCTTTACAAACCAAAATTAAATGAATTTTATTTCCCCTTCTAATGATTTCAATGTTTCCTGATTTACTTTGTTTAATCTTTGGTATTAAATTTTGATTTTGAAGTTGTTTCGATCCTTCGTCACAAGGTTTACCATTTGCAGTTAGGAAATATAAATAATTTTCTCTTCTCATAAATATTTGATCACGACTATTTATTATACTGTGTTTCTGTCCTCGCGTTATTATTTGTTTTTCGGTTCTGTCTAATGTCTCGTCTGTATTCGTAAGTTCGTTGAATGTTGTGTCTATATCTTCCTCAGAGTCGTCATCGTCAGTAACTTGATCTTCCTGGTCGTCTTTCGAGTTGTCGTCGTTGGTTCTTTCCTCTGCAATTTCCATGTGGTCCTCGCAATGATTTACATGCGTAGGCTTATTTTGATAATTCTCATAATTTTCATATTCCCCTGTTAAATTATTTAGTATTTCTAAAAGATTAGATGGTATAGCTATTTGTGAATTTAAAGTATTTATATTTTCATTATTGCTAATTAAAGAATTCATGTCATCATTGTTAATGTTTTCCAAGGATGTTTCTATCTCGAATGTTTCGTTCTGAGTGTTATTTATAATGTTTGATGATTCTAAAGGTGTAGATTCATTAATATTTATCTGATCTATTAAATTATTGTATGTTTCTAAAGATTCATTATTATTTATTTGATTTATTGGATTGTTTTGAATTTCTAATGATTCGTTAATATTTATCTGATCTATTGAATTATTACGTATTTCTAAAGATTCATTATTATTGATTTGATTTATTGGATTATTGTGTATTTCTGCATGGACTATATGTTCGATAAACGGAGGTTCTTCTAATTCCTTCTTAGTGAAGGGTATGCTTTCTCCTTCTGATTTTTCTGCATTACGTGTTTGCATTCCTGTAACTACCGGCTCTGGTTCCTCCATCATCATTCCCCTTCTTGGTGAAACTGGCAAAGGTTTAGGATTAGCATTTCTTTGTCTTGCTTCATCATCTTCTGGGCACTCTTCAATTTCATCAAATGAAGGATGTATTGGAAATATATTTGTCACAGGGTTTCTCGATAAAGCATCAGCATTAGCATTTATTTTTCCCGGTTTATAAATTATTTCATAATCATATTCAGTTAATTTAATTCTCCATCTCGCTAATCGTGAAGTGGGATCTTTCAATTTATGAAGCCAGGTTAATGGTTTATGATCGGTTATTAATTTAAATTTTTTACCATAAAGATAAGGCCTAAAATGTTGCACGGCGTAAACTATTGCTAATAATTCTTTTTCAATTATAGAATAATTTTTCTCAGCTTCATTTAATACCCTTGAAGCGTAACTTATTGGTTGATCTTTCCCTATTTGTCCTTGACTTAAAATTGCACCAATTGCAGTTCCAGATGCATCGGTTGTTAAAAGAAAAGGTTTAGTAAAATCAGGATATTGCAATATTGGTTCATGACATAATGCATTTCTCAATATATCAAAGCTTTCTTGCTCCTTGTCCCCCCATTTAAAATCAATGTCCTTTTTTAATAGATTAGTTAATGGTTTTGCTATTTTTGAAAATCCTTGAATAAACCTACGATAGTATCCAGCCAATCCAAGAAATTGTTTTATATTTTTGGCACTCTTTGGAATTGGAAAATTTTGTACTGCTTCTATCTTTTTAGGGTCTGGACGGACTCCGCTTTCCCCTATTATATGTCCTAAATAAGTAACTTTTTTTCTCAAAAATTTGCATTTATCTGGTTGTAGCTTTAAATTTGCTTCACGTAATCGTTTAATTAATTTTTCAAATTTAATTGCATGTTCTGTAAGAGAACTTGAGTATAATACTATGTCATCTAAATACACAAAAATTTCGTTACCTTGCATTCCTGTTAACACTAAATCCATTAATCTTTGAAAGGTTGCCGGTGCATTCTTTAATCCAAAAGGCATTCGATCGAATTCATAATGTTCATATGGCGTTGAAAATGCTGTTTTATGACTATCAGCTGGATGCATTTTGATTTGGTGAAAACCTGAAGCAAGGTCAAACACCGAGAAATATTTCGCGCCGCCCAGCTGATCCAATATCTCCGTTATGTTTGGAAGTGGATATGCGTCACCTACTGTCTTATCATTTAGGTCGCGGAAATCTAACACCATTCTCCACCGTTTATTCCCCTTTGAGTCTGGCTTCTTAGGGACTATCCACACAGGCGTGTTATATGGAGATTTTGACGCCTTAATTATATTCTGATCTAATAATTCATTTACCTGCTTATTTATTTCGTCTTTATGAATTACTGGAAATCTGTATTGTCGTGTATGTATTGGTATTTCATTTACCGTTGGAATTCGATGTTTTAAAACATTTGTATGTTCAAGTTTTTCTCCAGGCAAGTGAAAACAATCTGAACTTTTTTCAATTAATTCTTCAACATGTAATCGTTCTTCAGTATTTAAATGTTCTAGTCTTAATGCTTTAATTATTTTTGCTTTCCTTTCTTCTTTATTTACGTAAAAACAAGATCTTGAACTTGAGTTGAGGCTTTGAGAATTCGGAATTAGAATTGTATCAGAGTTTGAACTTGAATTGGAATCAGAGTTTGAATTTGAATTTGAATTATGAATGGAACTACCTAAGCAGTCCGAGTTTGAATTTGAATTTGAATTATGAATGGAACTACCTAAGCAGTCCGAGTTTGAATTTGAATTGGAATTGAGAATAGAACTACCTAAGCAGTCCGAGTTTGAATTTGAATTGGAATTGAGAATAGAACTACCTAAGCAGTTCGAGTTTGAATTTGAATTTGAATTATGAATGGGGCTACCTAAGTAGTCCGAGTTTGTATTGGAATTAGAAATTTGCTTTTCAATTGTATCAAACTCATATATTTTGATTGTGGGTACATATATTCTTTCTTCTTTATCATTCGTATTTATTACTTGCAGATATGCCCTGTCGTCTTTCACCGTAACTAAAGCATCTCCTAAGTAAATGCCCTTTGTCACGTTTAATCGCGGTACATATCCTTCTTTTAGTTCTGGATTTGCGACTCTAATATGCATTTGTGAAATACATCTCGGAGGAATAATGAAAGTTTCTTCTTTTTCTTCAAAGGGAATATAAGTATCATTCCATTCTAATTGATTTTGCTCATAATTAACTTTTACTTGAAATTGTTTAAAGAAATCTGAACCCAAGATCCCATTTTGTGGTATCGGAAAATTATCCTCGACTAAATGAAATGCAACTGGACATCCTAAGATATCTATCTGTGCCAGCCCTAAGGTGGTCACATGATGCGTTGTTATTCCACTAAGTCTCAGAGTTTCATTTCTGTCCACAATGGTTTTAGGTGTAATAAAATTTTCTTTAATTATATTTGGGCCTGATCCACTGTCCACTAATAATTTTAAATTTCCCGTAAAATTTGAACTATTTAATTTCACAGATGGTACATCTTCAATGTCAGCTATATTTACTCTTCGATATCTGATTCTGGTTCCCCCGATACTATTCGTGGGACGTATTTTGGCATTTCCCGGGGTCGCCCCTGTCCTCACGGGAATCTGTTCGTTTCCCTGATTTTGTGAATTCTGGCGGAGATTATTATTATATATACGTCTACGACATTCTTCTAATGTATGCCCGGATTTTTTGCAATACCTGCATATTATTGTTGAATTTAAATTTTGATTATTTGAATTTTGTTGTATACCTGAAGTTATTGGTTGCTTTTGATTATTATTATTATTAATATTGTTCTGCGGATAGCTAGATGTATTTTGATTTCCGTTCTTACTATTTCCCTGAAATTTATTGATTTGCCAGCACCGATCTGCTGTATGGCCTTTCTTATGACAAAATTGACAGGTTACGATTTCAGCTTCTATACGTCGTGTTGATGCTCGTTTTTCACCGGGTGTATTCTCAGCAAGCACAACGCTCCTTATCATTTTAACTGTCTCTAATTCTTTTTCAGCATCAATCGCGCGACTCTCAACCTCTTCGAACCTTCCTTCTTTTGATATTATAATTTCCTTATCTAAACCGCGTAAAAAGCTTGTTTTTAAATGATTTTCAATTGAATTTCGAAATTCTGGGCTTATCTGTCCTGATTCTCTTCTTTGTGCATCAAGTATTCGCTTCCCTAATTCTCGTATACGATTTGCATACGCGACTACTTTTTCATCCTTTTTCTGATATAAATAAGCTAACCGTCCCTGAGCTTCATAAACTGTTTCCCTAGGCCCGTATTTAGTTCTCAAAAATTCTACTAATTCTTGCATTTTACTGAAAGTTTGCCCGAGAATTGATCTATGTGCGTCCCCTTTTAATTTGTTACGCACTGCACGGACTAAGTTTATTTCTTGTGTCGGCGTGATCATGCTGAGTGCTTCCTCACAACCCTCGACAAAATATACAAAAGGAATATTCCCTCCATCAAAATTTGGCACTGCTTCTAATGCATCTCTGATTGAAAAGTGCAAATAATTACCTAGTGTTTCCTTCATTTATGATCGCCATTCCTGAACTCGGTGGTCGTGAACTTTGTGATTGTTGTAATTGTTGAATTACTTGTTGCTGGTGAGCCAAGGTCCTTCGTAATTCATCGATGTCCATATCTCCTGTTCCTGTACCCGTTGGCGTTTCCGTTTCGGAAGGTGGCGTACGAATCATCTTAATTTAATTTATACTTTTATCACTGTTTACTTTGTTCCTTTTCACACAACCTTTAGTATCCCACCGCTGTCACCAAAAATTTATGTCACGTTCTGTCAAAAGTTAGTTCGTCCGTTTTTGGGTCAAAACATTTAAGTAATTTACCCGGGATTTGGACCAGGTTGTGCAATTAGTCCAGTCCGAAGAGATAACGAATTTTATATATCTTATATCGAGGGTCAGATTTGTTTATAAAATTAAAATTTGGAAAATCTATTTTAAAATCCAAAAAAATTAATTTGTATGGAGTGCAAACTTTATTATTTTGAATTTCAGTTTCTAATTTTTTTAGTTTGAGAAATAATGGAAAAGGATCTTGATTAAATTGAATGGCTTGTTTAATTTGAAATTTAATCCTTTTTACTTGGGACCTTTTGCCCCCTTTTCTGGGCATGAATATAGATTAAAGGAAATCCTATTGCCACTCTTTGGCATCAACAGTTAAGGAGAGGAGAACTCCCGTTGCCACACTGTTTGGCAGCGACAAGAATCAGGAAATTTCTGTTGCCACGCTACTTGGCAGCGACAGTTAAGGGTTGTGGAATTAAAGGTTTTTAGTGTAAATTAGTTTAAGAAATAGAATTTAAATCACCTTTATTCAAGGAGACTTTCCTTACAATCTTGATTTTAAGATTCAAATTGCAGTTAAGATCTGTCTTAGGTCAGAATTTTTAAAGACTATAAGCAATGACAACTACTAATTCCCAACAACAACTAACTGTACGATTATTTTTCGCTCTTATTTATACTCAAGTGGCAAGAACCCCCCCGCGCGAGCTTCTCACCACTTCTTTTGTCTTTATGTTTGAAGGAGGAGGAAGGTCTTATCACTAGGTGTAATTTTATCCCTTGTGAACCGCGGCCTAAGAACCGTCTCCCCATCAGAAATCGGATAATTAATCAATATCGATTCTTCGCTCTTAACATTCTTGGCTATTTTTAGATTGAATTTTGCTCGCACGTAACAATGTTCATATACTGTCAGATATGAATATTTTTCCCGGACATTTTATATCATCCCGGGAAAAAATATTCATATCTGACAGTATATGAACATATATAAATGAGATATAAACAGATATAAGTTTTACATGCCCATATATAGAGCGTTTATATATATGTGTGTGTTTTAAGTCCGACAAAGTCCATATTGGCACGCAGTTTAAAAAACTGAAAAATGTATTTAATAATAATTGATATTGTGAAATATTATTGCACTCAGATCCACTTCGACCAAAAACGGCATCTCATTGCTTGTGTTATTTTAAATTTTTCTTTTTTTCTAATTTTGCATAAGACACTTAATCTTTTTTAATTGACACATATTAATTTTTATCAAATATTTTTATAAACAATGAAATTTTACCTTCGTGAAAAAAACTGTTATATAATATATATTATAGTTCTTATAAATAAATATATTAATCGTATTATTTTGCAAACATAATATCTTATAATTTAAACTGAAAATCATATATAATCATATATGAACTTATATAGTCATATAAGATTATATATGATCAGATCAGATATTGCATCTCAAAGTATCCGATAGATGGCATTCGATGGGATCTGTTTCTCGTATTTAAAATTTGACCAACAGTGTTATAAGAATGGTATCAAAAGACACGACACTGTCTCGCGCTATGAAGCGGCACAATTTTTGTATCAGTTGTATCGTGGAGTCCACTTTTATAATAAAGTGGCACACTTAAAAAATAACTTTTGAAAATATATAACAATGTTCTGAAACTTACTTAAATATATGTCCAGATTGAACTGTGTCAGTTCGTATCTGATCATACCTGATCATAACTGATCAGATATTAACATATACAATAATACCACATCATATATCCTCAGATCTGGCCAATTTCCATATCTGACCATATATGGCCAATCATATATGATTATATATGATCATATGTAAATATTTTTTCCCGGGATTTCGGAAATTAGAGGTGAGAATAAATTGCAATCACACGTGTGTCGATCGAAATCGAAGTGAGACAGTGGGTCACAAGTATATAGGTCAGAAACGCTATTATACACAAAGTAACCGGCCAGGGAAGGGAAAACCCAAAGTTAGATATTATTTATGATGGACAAGTATGCGTGGTGTAGACAATCGGTATCTGACTGTAGGTTTAAACTATGGCGCTGTTGTCTATAATGTGTAAAACTTCCGAAATAAGTCGTTTGTAATATCTTTTGTGATCCAAAATTTCAACGTTATCCGACGTTATCAGTCGAAATAGTGGTCGTTCTGAGTTCTATGATCGGTAATCACGGAGTGGGCAGAACTATTTCTGTTGATATGACTGCGATGTTCAGATATTCTGGTTTTTAATTGTCTACCAGTCTGCCCCACGTATGATGCGTCGCAATCTCGGCATAAGATCTTATAGACCACATTACTCGTTGCGGAAGTCGGAAGAGCATCCTTCTGAACTTTGATAAATTTGTTTAATTTATTAACGCTGTAGTGCGATAAATAAGTGTCTAATTCCCTGAAAATATCTTTGAATTTGACAGAAATTGAAGGAAAAAACGGAACGGTAAACCATTTTTTAAAGGCATCGTCGTCAAAGGTATCGACAGGATTTTGTTTTCTTTTTTTTTGTTTTTTTTTTAAATAAGAGATTTTTAAGACGTTTTTGAATTGTGTTAAAAATAAGATCTAAAGGGTAATCGTTGTTCAGAAGGATGCTGACAATAAGTCCTAGATTTTTTTTCGTGAAACTTTGGATGCAAAAGTAAAAAATCTCGGTCGATAAGTCCCATGATGATACCCCTGGTAACCATATCCGATAGAAAACGATTAAAAACGGCTATATCTGTATCGTTTTTAATCGTATCTTATCGGTTCTATCGTTGCATATTTAGAAGACAGATAAAACATTAATCGAATCGAATCGGTTTCTATCGTTTTAGGTCCGAATAAGAAAATAACTATACAAATTTTATAGTTATGAATCGTTTTCTATATGTACAATTATTGCCCGTCTGAATCAATCGTATATACACGATATAATATGTATCGTTATTTATGGTAATAATTTTACCGTATGCATTAATACGGATATATAAGAATAAAATGATAGACATCTTATCGATATTTATATGACTTAACCGAACCGATACATCTATCGTTTCTTATCAGGATTTTCTGACATACAACTTATCATCTTCTTTATGGCAGCAAATCGGTTCGTTTTCTATCGTATATTAATGATATAAATTGAATCGTTTGAAAACCTTCTACTTTGTATATGTTTGTATAAAGAATAAACGATAGACATCTCGTCGATATTTATACGATTTAACCGAACCGACACATCTATCGTTTCTTATCAGGATTTTCCGACATACAACTTATCATCTTTTGTACGGCAGCAAATCGGTTCGTTTTCTATCGTATATTAATGATATAAATTGAATCGTTTGAAAACCTTCTACTTTGCATATGTTTTTATAAGGTTAAAACGATAGACATCTCGTCGATATTTATACGACTTAACCGAACCGACACATCTATCGTTTCTTATCAGGATTTTCCGACATACAACTTATCATCTTCTGTACGACAGCAAATCGGTTCGTTTTCTATCGTATATTAATGATATAAATTGAATTGTTCGAAAACCTTCTACTTTGCATATGTTTTTATAAGGTTAAAACGATAGACATCTCGTCGATATTTATACGACTTAACCGAACCGACACATCTATCGTTTCTTATCAGGATTTTCCGACATACAACTTATCATCTTCTGTACGACAGCAAATCGGTTCGTTTTCTATCGTATATTAATGATATAAATTGAATTGTTCGAAAACCTTCTACTTTGCATATGTTTTTATAAGGTTAAAACGATAGACATCTCGTCGATATTTATACGACTTAACCGAACCGACACATCTATCGTTTCTTATCAGGATTTTCCGACTGACAATCATCTTCTGTACGGCAGCTAATCGTTATCTATCGTATATCAACGATATTAACCGAATTGTTTAGAAGCAGCAGACGGAAAAAATTTCTATGAAAATCATATTTTGTGAATACCCAGACAGCACCAAGTCCAAAATCGAGACATAACACGTCTTTGAGATGCTTTTTAGACGTCTTATGTCCCGCTTTTGGACATGCGTGCTGTCTGGGTATTCATAGAAATTTTTCGATTTTCATACATCTAATAATTCAGATATATGAAAAACTATGAATAACTACAATTTTTTATACTTTTTCACAGAAAGCTATAAATTTTTATGAAAAATTAAGTTGAATATACTAATTTCTACGCGTGCTGTTTTTACGCCAGAAGAGCTGAATCAATTTTGATACTTTTTTATAGAAAATTATGAAAAATAATTTTAACCATATGTTAGATAAACTTTCACGGAATTTTTAATAATCAAGAGACACGGTAGTGTCTCGCGCCAAGTACGCGCGAAGCGAGACGCACCGTGACTCTTTTACGCGAACGCATGAGTTGCGAGTATCCGAGATTTTGAAATCTCAATAACGAGTGAACGGATCAATTTCTAAGTAGGTTCGATCGATAGCTTGGGGTTTGATTTATAAATAAGAGTCTTTTTTTTCCGTTACGTGCTCTACGAGCGAAGATATTGCGATGCAAAGTCCAAATGTAGAAAATTTTTTTTTAAGAAACGTCCACGTCGGACAAAAATGGCGGCTGGTGTGTCACTTTCCCATTTTTGACACGAGAGTGCACTTGTGCACTGTCGCAATGCGTGACAGTTTTTTACAACCTAGAAAAGGATAAGTGTAAGTGTGTGATAGTCGTGACCGTTGCCGCGTCGTGACAGATAGTGAAATATATATAAGTATTGACCGTAGAGAGCTGATGCCGATAGATCTTTAAGAAGGAAGGTGTATCTACAAAATCGTACAAACACGTACGTATATGCTGCCTTTTAAAAGTTGTCAAACTGTATGTTTACGCGAGCGTTACTTCTGTAGTAACTTACGATAATTCACTCGTTTACGCGGAGTAAATTATCTTAAGTTACTACAAAATCCCGTTTACGCGAAGGAAAATTCTGTTTACGCGAAGGAATTATCGTAAGTTTACTACAGAAGTAACGCTCGCGTGTAAACGTAGTAAGTGAAATATATAAAGTATTAACCACAGAGAGATGTCGAGGAGATCTTTAAAAGAAGGAAGGTATATTCAAAATTGCACACGTACGTATATGCTGTCTTGTAAAAGTTGTCGAACTATATGTTTACGCGAGTGAGTACATCTGTAGTAACTTACAGTAATTCATATTAAGATACGTCGTCGTCTCTCAATCAGAGAAACGTAACCTTCACTACTTTCAACGGTGGCTCTTGATTTCCGATCATAATAGTTACTATAAAATCTCCCGTTTACGTGGAGGAATTATCGTATCGTAAGTTACTACAGAAGTAACGTTTGCGTAAATAGGTTATAAAAATAACACGATGTTATATATGCTGTTCGCCGTGAATATATATATATATATATATATATATATATATATATATATATATATATATGTATGTGTGTGTGATTTCTGCCTAGTGCTCTGAATGTCATCTAGTCATACATATCAAGAATTTTCGATGGGCTTCTTCAGAAGATAGGATATGAAGAAAATCCTAATGCATGATGACGATATCACAAAGATGCTAAGGCTAGATGCCACGAAATGTGCATGTACCGTCGGTCACGTGGAATGCAAGAGAAAATCCGCCGTTAAATTGAGCGAACATTCACGAATCCTGATACCCACAAGTAATTTCTTACAATCTTCTTATGATCCTGATTATCTCATAATTTGTATTTTTGTACGTGTATTTTATGCTTTGATAGAAGGAACGTGAAAAAGAGCAGGAAAATGAAAGAGCACTAGCGGCGAAGCAGACAGAAAAGAACAAACAGAAGAGAGATTCAAGCTTTGTCTTTTAATCTGGACGAAGACGAAGATGAAGCTGAGATGTCTTCTGACGAAGACAATGCCGAAAAATCCCCGCAGTCAGAAAATGTGCAATCTGATGGCCCTGCGATTAAGAAGATTTAGAAAAATCCAGATGTAGATACATGTTTTTTGCCAGTAGGGAAAGGGACGAGGAGGAAAATAAACTTAGGGAAGAATTGAGACAAGAATGGGCTAGAAAGCAGAACGCGTTGAAGGACGAAGAAATTGAGATCACATTCAGTTATTGGGATGGATCTGACCATCGTCGGAGTGTTATAATGAAGAAAGGTGAATGTCTCAGTGGTTTAGAGAACGTTTAAGTTATTAAAATACTCCAGTGTCACTTTTGGAGTAACATTGGCATAATATATAATGTTCTGCTGCATAAATTAAATTTTCACATACAGGTAATTCTATCTATTAGGTTCTTCAGAGATGTTTAGAAGTTCTGAGGCCCGAATTCAGCGAGCTTAAAACAGTAATGGCAGATCAGTTAATGTATGTCAAGGAGAATCTTATATTACCGCACCATATATACGTTTTACTGCAACTGTAACTGATTTTATTGTAACTAAGGTAAATATACTAAATGATAAAACTTATGAAGCAATATCACAATGTTGGCATGTTATTTTAATGTATGTAATATTGCGATTAGGCACGAGGAAAGAGCAGGCCTCTGTTCACATTTGACGTTCACGATGATATTCGTATTATGCACGATGCTTCTGTCGAAACCGAGGAATCACATGTCGGAAAAGTTTTACTTAGGTATTTATTATTAAAAGAATATTTTGCATAATTCTTTTTTATGTTATTTTTTTATTTTTCTCATTAGATCATGGTACGAGAGGAACAAACACATTTTTCCAGCGAGTAGATGGGAACCTTTTGATCCAACGAAAAGTTACGACAAGTATACAGTGTCGGATAAAAATAGGAAGAAAAGCTAAAATCTGATCTTAGATTCAACGAATTGTCCAATTTTGTTTAAAGGATTCAGATTCAAGGACTGTAAATATTATAACCAGATAAATAACTTTGTTTCATTGTACATACAATTGATTCATTATAAAACAGCTGATTATATATATATATATATAATCTATTTTAATAAATATATATATATATATATATATATATATATATATATATATATGTAGCTACATTGTATTTTTAAGGACTGTGATTTTAATTCATTCAGTTATGTGATAATATTTAATTCATTTACTCGATTATGTAGCTCTACTAAATAGTTAAGTTTTCGCAAACATTTAGAGGGAAAATAAAAATACATGAATAGTTTAATGACTTGAATATAATAATTACAATATGAAAATACAAAACCATATTTTAATTCATTCCGATACAGAAACAGTATTAAAATATTAATCCATGATCAGATCCTCTAACAGAAATCTATTTACAAATATTAGATGTATCATCTCTTGTCATTTCTTGAAGATAACTGTACAAAAATAAATATATACAATTATATCGATTATAATCACATGTTATTCATAGATTTGATACAAGTTGGATCCATGTATGTAATATTTTTGGGAAAATGGTCCATTATAATAAACTTTTTCTCAGTCGATCTGTTCAAGCAGTCAAGGAATCCAAACCAATAAATAACTAGTCCAGACCCGAATCTGTTCCAGTAGTTTCCAGTTTCGCATCGTTTTATATTCTTCATGTGTTTTTAATACATGAATTATTACTTATTTGAAAATTAATAATTAGTGGATAAGGAATAATCACATTGTCAGGTAAATTTTTTATTTTAAAAATAATTGATTTAATATAAATAATTTAATTATTGCAGATAAACATGATTTAAAAAACATGTTAATATTATATATATGTATATATATGATATATATGTGTATTTATATCTACCTAACATAGAGAATCCACAAGAATAACATTAAATATCAAGAGACACGGTAGTGTCTCGCGCCAAGTACACGCGGAGCGAGACCGACCGTGACTCTTTTACGCGACGCGACGGGTTGCGAGTATACGAGATGTTGAGATCTCGATAACGAGTGAACGGATCAAGTTCTAAGTAGGCTTGATCGATAGCTTGGGGTCCAATTAGGGGGGGGTTTCTCTTATAATATTCCGCTACGTGCCCTACGAGCGGAGATATTGCGACGCAAAGTCCAAATGTGAAAATTTTTTATTAAGATACTTCCTCCTCCTAACGCCGATATATATGATGACGTCATAATCAGAAACGTCACTTTCACTTTTTCGACGCTGGCGGCGCAGGTATCGCCAGTTTCGATATCGCGCGCGTATATCGAAATTAGGTCGATAGACTTATCGGTCAGGAGGAAGATTTCTATTTAGGTAAATTAGGTAATATATAATATATATTGAGTCAACGGAAAAGAAGGTTCTCTACGCTTGGCAGAAAGTGCCGCTAGGGAATTTTTAAGTCGATTCTTATGAATCAAGCTTGAATTCGATGTCTAGGTATCCCAGGTTGTCGATGACGAGGTCCAGATAGTGCGCTTCATAGTTTTCGGTGTCCAGGTGTAATAATACGTTGAATTCGATGTCTACGTGTCCCAGGTTGCCGATGACGAGGTCCACATAGTGCGCTCCGTAGTTTTCGGTGTCTACGTGTATTAATACCTTGAATTCGATGTCCACGTGTCCCAGGTTGCCGATGACGGGATCCAGATAGTGCGCTTCATAGTTTTCGGTGTCCAGGTGTAATCGTACGTTGAATTCGATGTCTAGGTGTCCCAGGTTGCCGATGACAAGGTCCACATAGTGCGCTTTGTAGTTTTCGGTGTCTACGTGTATTAATACCTTGAATTCGATGTCCACGTGTCCCAGGTTGCCGATGACGGGATCCAGATAGTGCGCTTCATAGTTTTCGGTGTCCATGTGTAATCGTACGTTGAATTCAATGTCTAGGTGTCCCAGGTTGCCGATGACGAGGTCCACATAGTGCGCTCCGTAGTTTTCGGTGCCTACGTGTATTAATATCTTGAATTCGATGTCCACGTGTCCCAGGTTGCCGATGACGGGATCCAGATAGTGCGCTTCATAGCTTTCGGTGTCCAGGTGTAATCGTACGTTGAATTCGATGTCTAGGTGTCCCAGGTTGCCGATGACAAGGTCCACATAGTGCGCTCCGTAGTTTTCGGTGTCTACGTGTATTAATACTTTGAATTCGATGTCCACGTGTCCCAGGTTGCCGATGACGGGATCCAGATAGTGCGCTTCATAGTTTTCGGTGTCCAGGTGTAATCGTACGTTGAATTCGATGTCTACGTGTCCCAGGTTGCCGATGACGAGGTCCACATAGTGCGCTCCGTAGTTTTCGGTGTCTACGTGTATTAATACCTTGAATTCGATGTCCACGTGTCCCAGGTTGCCGATGACAAGATCCAGATAGTGCGCTTCATAGTTTTCGGTGTCCAGGTGTAATCGTACGTTGAATTCGATGTCTAAGTGTCCAAGGTTGCCGATGACGAGGTCCACATAGTGCGCTCCGGTGTCAGTGTCTACGTGCATTAATATCTTGAAATTGATGTCTAGGTGTCTCAGGTTGTTGATGACGAGGTCCACATAGTGCGCTTTGTAGTTTTTGGTGTCTAGGTGTATTAATAACTTTAAATCTGAATGTAGGACACATAGATATCGAATTCGAGGTATTAATACACGTAGACACCGAAAACTACGGAGCGCACTATGTGGACCTCGTCATCGGAAACGTGGGACACCTAGACATCGAATTCAACGTATTATTATACCTGGACACCGAAAACTATAGAGCGCACTATCTGGAACTCGACATCAGCAACCTGGAACACGTGGACATCGAATTCAAGGTATTAATACACCTGGATACCGAAAACTATGAAGCGCACTATGTGAACCTCGTCATCGGCAACCTGGGACACCTAGACATCGAATTCAAGCTTGATTCATAAGAATCGACTTAAAAATTCCCTAGCGGCAGAATCAAGAGACACGGTAGTGTCTCGCGCCAAGTACACGCGGAGCGAGACCGACCGTGACTTTTTTACGCGACGCGACGGGTTGCGAGTACCCGAGATGTTGAGATCTCAATAACGAGTGAACGGATCAAGTTCTAAGTAGGTTTGATCGATAGCTTGGGGTCCAATTAGGGGGGGGGGTTTCTCTTATAATATCCCGCTCCGTGCCCTACGAGCGGAGATATTGCGACGCAAAGTCCAAATGTGAAAATTTTTTATTAAGATACTTCTTCTTCTATCTACTTCTAACGCCGACGTCTTATATGACACTACAAAAAGGCGTGATATCCGTACAAAATTACCTTTTTCAAAAAAAAAGGTAAAAAAATGCGCCAAGTACACGCATAGTAGTATATATGTATTATGTTGTTACCTCAAAAAAAACAAAGTGGTAGTATTATACCTCGAAATAACACCCTGTACATATTGTTTATACAATGCGTAATACTGCAAAAAGGCGTGATATCTGTACAAAATTACCTTTTTTAAAAAAAAGGTAAAGAAAGGCGCCAAGTACACGCATAGTAGTGTATATGTTGTTACCTCGAAAAAAAAAACAGTGGTAGTATTATACCTTAAAAAAATCTAAGTAACAAGTGATAGACGAAATCTTTGTATCTTGAAAAATCTCGAAAAAACCTAAACAGTAGTATTTTCACCTCGAAAAAAAAAACAAAGTAGTAGTATTATACCTCGAAAAAACCTAAGTAACAGGTGGTGGACGTAATCTTTGTATCTCCAAAAATCTCGAAAAAACCTAAGCAGTATTATTTTTATTTCCAAAAAATTATTACTCAAGTGATACACATCACAAAATTACGTTACCTTATCAAAAAAAGAGTCGCGCTTCAAGTGATCTATTATTACAATTACAAAAAAGAAATGATATCTTTTTTTAAATTACAGCGCCAATTACAGAGAACATATATTTTTCGAGATACAAAGATTACGTCTACCACTTGTTACTTAGGTTTTTTCGAGGTATAATATTACTACTGCTTTTCTTCGATTAGAATAAAAAATTGAATCATGAAGAATTACACAGAGGTAACAGTACAAAATACAAATATTTTATTAAAATATTTAAACCCAATAAGGGAATACAAGGTATTTAAATACAAAGTTTATATATGTATTTTAAAAGATTTAATCGCATCTCAAAGAATTACAGAGGTAATAATAAATACGTATTTAATCAATAAATACATATTTAATAAATTTCAAAAATAGGAGACAATAGTTCTATATTATAACTATTATTACATTTAATGTTATAGCGATTCTCTATATAATACGAATATAAATACACATATATGTATATTTGTAAAAAATAAGAGGTTTTATATATATATATATATATATATATATAAATTTAATAAAAATTTAATTCGTTGTTATTGTCAATTTGTGAATAATTAAGAAATAAAAAATGGAAATTTTTTGCCGATACTTGCTTATCACTACAAAATGCATGATATCAGTACAAAATTACCTTTTTCAAAAAAAGGTAAAAAAAAGGCGCCAAGTACACGCGCAATGTATGTTGTAAATCTAAAAATCTTATATGGTAGTAGCTTTATTTCTTCCTAACAAAATAATTCACAAAATTGCGTTACCTAACTCAACCCAAGTGATATATATTTTATATTTTTCAATTTTATATTTTTCTCCCTAACAGAATAATTCACAAAATTGCGTTACCTAATTCAACCTAAGTGATACGTATTTCAAAAAAAAATGTGAAATTTTTAAATTGCGCCAATTGTAAAGAGAATATATATACTTTGAAAAATAATTGTTGTGCAACTACTTTTAAAAAATAAAACAAAATTGTGTTACCTAACTCAGCCCAAGTGGTATGTATCTTTGTATTCCTGAGAGTCTTTCTATCAACCCAAGTGGTAGTAGTTTTAATTCTCCTTGATAAAATTATAATATTACAAAGAATTATTTTAATCACAAAGAATTAAAGAGATAATATAAAATAAAAATATTTAATTAAAATAAAATAAATAAATTTTTCTTGTAAAAAACTTGGCGCTGCGGAGGCTCTTACCCAGACAAATTTGCATAGCGCATAAACATAAGAAATTAATTGGTTTATATGTATATGTGCAAAAGGAAATAGACCAATCCATCTCTTTATGCATATGCTTATGCACTTATGCAAGTTTGTCTGGGTTGACCTTAAAAAAGCAGCGCCAAGTTTTTTACAAGAAAAATTTATTTATTTTATTTTAATTAAATATTTTTATTTAAGTTGTGCTGGTGTAGGATAAGCTAAGGGTGGTTTTTAAGCATTAAGGGTAAAGCAACAAAATCGGATTTGTTAAAAATAGCGAGCAACAAAATCAGGGATGCATAATCAATTCGGAAATCTGTTTAATTTACAATTTTAAGGCGTTGTGCTGGTGTAGGATAAGCTAAGGGTGGTTTTTAAGCATTAAGGGTGGAGCAACAAAATCGGAATTAATGCAAATGGTTGGCAATAAAATCAGTAAAACGTAATTAACTAATCTTGAACATAATTAATTAATATCTAACTAATTTGCAATTTTAGAGTATGTTTTTAAGGAGAAATAGCTTTGGGGGTAGTTTCCAGGATTTAAAAATGAAATTAAAAAATCGGGAATAGAGCAACAAATTAGCAACAAAAAAGCACTAAAAGAATATGTCCTATTTTTTTATTTAACACAATTTTTTGAATGGCTGTGCTAACTTTAAACATAAGTTAGCACAGCCACTATTTTCTCCGAAACGGCTGGAGCAACAAAATTGGGAATTGAGCAACAAATTAGCAACAAAAGAGCACTAAATTTCTGTATAAATTTTATTCGATTGTGCTGAATTGGCTGTGTCAGCTTAATAGACGTCGCGGCCGCAGCATATCCCCACTAACTGGCTAGTTCGGACACGAACCATTAGCACGGACGCAAACCATGTGCAGTTACCGAGCGAAACGACGTAGTTGATGCGCACTTTCTCAGGCGGCGCGTCGGAAAATCGGGCACACAAAAATTGACGAAAAACGCCGGGATGGCCTCTCTCAGGTTTCTCTCTGACATGGCGAAGTGGCTATCAAGCCTAACTTCTGATATTGGTTGCAGAGACTGTTCACGTGAGGCACTCACGTTCTCGAGAAATGATCCGTCAGTTATGCTCATAACTTGTAAAGATAGAAAGGCCTAATATTCTTTAGTAACTGTACAGTAATGATTTTTGAAACTCTAATTACAACCTCAGACGATTGTATTTCATGTGCTTAATTTAAGAGGATTAATATTACTTGCGTTTTCTACACATAATTAATTTATACCGCGTTTATAATACATAATTTAAGTTCGAGTTCTACTTTACCGTATTCCTTTCATGATTGATAGTATTCTAACGTTCTTTCTAACGTAATTTCCTGCGCATAATTTAAAATAAATTGCGAATCTAAATAGAGATATTTCCTGCGACATAAATATGACTCAATGATGATTGAAGTTAAAGTATATGATTATTAATTAATCGTCCTTACTATGAGTTATTAAACTTGTTAGTTTCTTTTGCTGAAGTATCAATTCTTTCAGTATCATTCAAAATATTTATTTACTTGCTCTGTGGTGAATAATTCAATTCAATGTAATTATACCTGATAACAGGAAAATAAATCCAACTTCAATCATCAATGACCTTGATATTCTACATATCCTTACAAATTTATTTCTATGTTTATTAATTCTTTTACGTATTCTGATGAATAAAACTCATTATATTGTGCATTTAGTTCATGATATCTAAACGATTGCTATTCTATTTACATCTGTTACATGAATTATTTGCTGCATTTCTGCGCAACTCAAATGTAAACCCACGATATAAAATCTATTCGTAATTATATTTTACTCATTTTCAAATCAATCAAGTGTACTGTTCTTTCCTTCCATTCGACGAAACGGTCTTATACTCAGCTCCTATACACGTTCACTAGTGGAATACAATAAGAGAAAAGCGGAAGCCAAGAAGACCATCAACAGCAAGAAGAGAGAGAGAGTTTTGACAAATTCTGTGCATCAATTAACAGATTTACTAGCCCCACGTACGTTTAGAACACCATGAGAATATTTAAAAATGTTAGGAAGAAGATAAACTGGAATAGCTGGACGCATAAGAGTAAGGAGAAAGAAATCAGAAAAGAAATTGAAAAGTTAGCTCCATCAAGTGTGTCATCGGAAATGATGGGAAAGAACGGAGAAATTTACAAGAAAAAAGGACTGGAAAATAAATTTACAAAGGAAGAATTGAAAAGAGCTTTAGAAATAATCAGGAAGAACTCAGCACCAGGAAGAGACGGAATAGAATACAAGATGCTAAAGGATATGACGGAGAAAATGGAAAAAGTATTACTGAACATTTGTAATCAGGTTTGGACCACGGATTGGTCCCCGGAAGACTGGAGAAAATACCAGACGATGTTTATCGATAAAATAGGTAAAGAAAAAGTAAGACTGATCGCGCTATCTTCCTGTGTAGGCAAGGTAATGGAGAGAATGGTGAACGAACAGCTGGTCTGATGGGCTGAACGTGAGAATAAACTAGCAAAAGATCAGAACGGTTTCAGAAGAGGGCGATCATGCGCGGAAAACCTGGTAAAACTGACAACAGATATTAGAAATGGTATGTATAAAAATCAATACATATTAGCAGCCTTCTTGGACGGGTCATCGGCCTATGATAATGTAATATATAGTATTTTAATGAAAAAACTAAAGAAGAGTAAATGTCCGAAAAATATTTTAAGATTCATAGGGAAATGGCTCTATTATAAAGATACAGAATTTATTATTAATGGTCGAGAAACAGAGCATAGAAGAGTCTATAAAGGTCTTCCCCAGGGAGCAGCACTCAGCCCTATATTATATGCATTTTATACATGTGATATTACAAATAAGGATAAAGTTGAGTATGAATCGGCTCAGTTTGCTGATGATATAGCGGCATATGTTATTAGTAGTAATATATATATATATATATAATATACTTTATTCGGTTCGACCTTCCAGCCTAAAATCCGGGACTTGGTTTACAATTTTGCTACC